>NW_017731936.1:260590-286949 GCF_001890085.2 Hipposideros armiger
TGTGTGTGTGTGTGTGTGTGTGTGTGTGTGTGTGTGTGTCGTTCACTATTTTGGATGCCCCAGAGATTATTTTATTTAGCCTCCTCCCTATTCCCTATCTGACAGTTGGTACTGTTTTTCCAAATATTTAACCTAGCACATATGCAGAGCATTGGCACTATATCTTGGAGAACCACATATAGGAATGTGAAAAATAAAACACTTTTATTACTGAGTACATACACATTTAAGGATCTCCTGTGTACCTAGCACAGTAGTAAAGGTGATAAATACAAAGATAAATACAGCCTCTATTTTCTGTCCAAGAACCTTAGGGAAAGTCAACCCACACACAAACGGCCTTGTGTAGACACAGAGCTGCTGAGTGGGAGCTAAATATGGGGCTAGCTGACTCTGTAGTCCATGTGGAAGGCTGCTGTTGCTCACATATGCCATATGTGAGACCTATCCTACATATGTGTTTGCTTGTGGCTAATAATAATGCATGTCTACAAAAAAAGAGGAGAATTTTACTTTAACCTCCATTGATTTTTATCATATCCCTTAAGCAAGCCTGGTCTTTCACATGAATGAGAATAAAACATATTTCCATCTCTTGCTATCCAGTTTTCCTGTGCCCTCCCCAGCACCTAACTATAGTTGTCCCTAGGTGTCCAAGGGGGATTGGTTCCTGTATTCCTTAGGGTGCCCAAATCAGAGGATGCTCGAGTTCCTTACATAAAATGGCATGGTATTTGCATACAACTTATGTATATCCTTCTTTATACTTTAAATCATCTCTAGGTTACCTCTAATACCTAATGCAATGCAAATGCTATGTGAATGTTGTTATACTGTATTGTTTAGGGAGCAACTTTAAGGAATTTTTTTTTCCAAATATTTTCCATCTGTGCTTTGTTGAATCTGCAGATGCAGAACCCAAAAATATGGAGGGCTGCCTGTATTTCACAAAATTTCTTGGTGCCCTCATACTGCCAGTGTCTGGTGGGTTTACAGAGTCTCTTATCATATGACCCTCTTGTTTAGAATGAGGTCTTTTTCTGTACGGGACAGTATCATACATAGTTTTGCCTTTGTGGGCCACTGAGGTCTGTTGCATAGTCTTTGTTTATAACCTTTAAAAAATATTCAAATCATTTTTAGTTTTCTGGGGAGTATAGGCCAACCAGTCCCTGGTGGTTCTCAGACATTAGCATGCACTGAATAATCTGGAAGCCTTGTTGAAACACAGGTTGCTAGGCCTCACTTTCATTTTCTGATCCAGCCTACCTGGGGTGGGGACCTGACAATCTGGACTTCTAACAAGCTCCTGTGTGATGATGATGATGATGATGGTCCTGAAGCCATATTTTGAAAACTGCTTTAGATTAGCAGTTCTGAATCATGACAGCATTTTAGAATCACCTAAAGAATTAAAAAAAAAATCAAAAGAAAACCCCCCAAATTATGACTAGTCCCATCCCAGAGCATAAGAATGGTTTTTCCATTTTCAAATGGATATACAGGTTGGCAATTAAGTTCGCAAACTTGTTGCAACGCTGTTGCTAACCTTTTTTGATATCAGAGGGCTTATTCATTATGAATTTATACCAACCAAACAGTTAATCAAGTTTACTATTTGGAAGTGCTGAAAAGGCTATGTGAAAAACTTAGACGACCTGAACTTTTTGGCTCTTGCATCATGACAGTGCACCAGCTCACATGGCACTGTCTGTGAGGGAGTTTTTAGCCAGTAAACAAATCACTGTATTGGAACACCCTCCCTGTTCACCTGATCTTGCCCCCAGTGACTTCTTTCTTTACCCGAAGGTAAAGGAAATATAGAAAGGAAGACATTTTGATGACATTCAGGGCATCAAGGGTAATAAGACAACAGCTTTGATGGCCATTTCAGAAAGAGTTCCAAAATTGCTTTGAAGGGTGGACTAGGCACTGGGATCAGTGCATAGCTTCCCAAGGAGAGTAGTTCAAAGGTGACTATAGTGATATTTAGCAATGAGGTATGCATTTTTTCTAGGATGACTTCACGAACTTAATTGTCAGACTGGTGTATATCCAAGCCCCAGCCCCAGTATTTGGTGTACACACACGTCCCTTTCCATCATATCTCCATGTCTCCTATATGATCGTTAAGAGTCAACATTAGTCAGGACTGAACACCATTGTTCTACCCCTTGCTGGACACCCCTTCCCTGATTTCCTGCAAAGATACATCCCGAGTATGTTTGTCCTAACCTAACACTGATGATTTATGTAGTCTACTTGATAATTTTGCCCTGCGCTGGTGACTCTCTTGGACCCTGTTTTCAGGTGTGCTAGGAAGAGGTGGGAGATTGCCAGAATAATTGGCATTGATTCTTTCCAGCCGCTCTGTCCTTTGCTTTTTCTTTTTCAACCCTACTTGGAAGGTGCGTCCAGGAATGTTGCAAGGTCATGAGCCCAGCAGGACACAGCTCCCTCCTCCTGTTAAAGCAGGTGTCTGGGTGGAGAGCTGCAGAAAGGTCCAGAAAAGGAGGAAGACTGAAGGGGAGAACGTGGAAGAAAAGAACTGGGGGTGTGTCAAAAAAGGGAGCCTACAGTTCCCCGCAGCCCTGCGTCCCCGCATGGCACCCTGCTTCCTTGCGCTGGGCCCCTGGTGTCCTGGCGACAAAGTAGAGTTGGAGCGGGGCCAACTCTTGCCTACGGGGACCGTCAGCAGGGGCTTGCTGTTCTCCGGGGAGGCAGCGGAGTGTATCAAGTTCAGAACGCTGAATGTCCATTCCTGATCTTGAGCCAGTCCTTGCGTTGTCCCGGCGCGCGGCTAGGGGCCGGGCACTGCGCCCTCCATCAGGACATGCCAGGCGATGGCGACAGAGGCACTCCCGGGAAACATCTTCGAGTAAAGCAGCCGCAGATGAGCCCTTTAGCGTGTGTGTGTGTGTGTGTGTGTGTGTGTGTGTGTGTGTGTGTGTGTGCGCGCGCGCGCTATGTCCTGGTCACTTGCTCATTGCTCAGCCAGAGCCTTTAAATTCCACAAAACTTCCCTGGGAAAGACGCTGTGGGTGCAGTGTGGTGGAACGGATGAGATCAGGGGTTTCAGAACAGAAGGAAACGCTACTTTCCATCATTTCTCTTCATCTTGAGCAAACTCTGTGTAACTGGGGTAGCAAATTTCTCATCGGAAGATGGGATATAAACAAGATATTAGGGTTTAAAGTAGCCAATCTGTGGTCTGTGATGGTTCATCTGACATGGCCTTGCCCTGATCAAGGTCAAATCCGAGAGCCACATTATGATTTGAGAGACAGCTGAAAGGCCTGTGTGAAAAGCCTTCCCAATGAGGTTTAATAGTTTCTTTCTCTGAACTTTTATAGTACATCGTTAATCTTCCCTAATTATATCTATCATATCAATTTAATTTTTTTTTTAATCTTCATTTCATCTTCCTATGCCAGTGCCTGGACACAGGAATGACTGTCCGGACTTAATGGTTCTCAAGCTTGAGCGTGCATGTCAGACTCACCTGGAGGGATTGCTAAAACAGAGGCTTGGCTCCAATATTTGGGGTTCCTGGTTCTATAGAATATGCTTTTGATCTTGTTGCTGCTCTGGGGACCACACTTTGAGAACCACTCTCCTAGGGCTCGATTCCCAATTTTTGCTGAACGTTAACATCAGAATTTCCTCTGGAGCTTTAAAACACAAAAGTGACACCAACAAAGATATACTTCGGTCCCGCTACCAGATATTCTGAGTTAATTGGTTCAGTGGCCTGAGACCTGGCCACTTGTTGACCTGGCAAAATGCTGACATGCTTTAAAATCTACTTTGGTTTCATTCTCAAGGGATTCTCATCTTCTACCAGGGCTGAAACCCATATCACAGTGCCAGCAAATAACACCATTAGAACCACCTGTTTAAGACATTTTCCACAAGTTAAAAGGTATGCCCACTGCCTTACTAGTTCGGATCAGTTTGATTGATTTACTTATCCTGAAACAGATGCAGTCTCCTGTTTGGAGATACTTGGACAAGAAGGAGGGTCTGTCTTGTAGGCTGATTATCCAGAGAGAAGGTAAAGCAGGGCGAAGGACATCCAAGCAGAGGTGATCTCATTAACAATGATGTTCTCACGTGGGCCTGAAATTCCGCATCCCCACTCCTCCACCATCTTTTCCCTGATTAGCTAAAAACCTTTTTTAAAGAGGTGTCATTTATAGTTTTAACACAAATAAATACACAGTCGGCTCTCCATATCCCTGGGTTTTGCATGTGCAGTTGGAAATCTGCAGATGTGGGGGACCGACTATATGCACTGTTCTATACTATTTTATGTAAGGGATCTGAGCATCTGTTAATTTTGGTATCCACAGTGGTCCTGGAACCAATTCCCCCCGATACCAAGGGACAACTGAGTTTTTAGGGAGTCAGAAGTTATATGCAGATTTCTGACTGTGCAAGGGGTTGTTGGTACCTCTAACTCCTGTGCTGTTCAAGGGTCAACAGTATCCTGCTTTCCTCAGCTAGGGAAAATCCCCCAGACCTTAGAGGTATGTTTTTCTTTATTATTCCTTATGAGGCCCAGTTTAGGGCTGTGTATTATATGCCTTCTTATGTTATTAGTTCTTGTCATTTGCCTTCTGGGCACGGGGAACTGATGCTCTCACCTTTGGCCCAGAACATGCATTCCTCTGGGACAGTGTAGCCATCTTTATTGAAGACAGTGGAATGTATAACCTATAAGTGGAACTGTGTATCATCTAGGTACAAGTGATGTGCATTTTTTTTTGTAAATTTAGTAGTAATTTAGTAAATCAGATTAGATCTAATCTGTTAACATACATCAATGCAAATAAATACTGACAAATTGGGCATCCTCCATTGCACAAGACTAGGCTGGAATATCTTTGCTGACAAGGAGAGAGATGGTTGCATATTTCAGAATGAAGTAATATCAGCTAATGTGTCAGCACTAGGAAAGCACATGGGTAGAGTATGGCTCTGCAGCACTCTATTGTTTGACCATCCAAACACCTTGCTTCCCATGATCCCTATCAATGTTGTAAAAAACGGAAGCCAGTCCCTTACTTTGACAACTCATAGTTGACTTGACTGCCCCCTTCATATAGGAGCAATTGGAAGAGCAACTGCGTAAGAAGCTTGGGATGACCAGTAAAAATAGCCCAGGGGTCATTTAAAGTGATAGCTTCCATTTCTCTAGAAACTATAAAACCAAACTAGAGAAACCATTGGCTAAGCTACAACGGATTTGTGTGTCTAGCATTTCTGAATTCCTTTTCTTGGCTGCATTTCCCTGACTGCCGGGTACAGCAGCAGGAAAGAGCAGAGTGACCCTAGGGCCATCAGCTGTGTCGTGAAGTCTGAGGCCACTTCTGTCTCTGCTGAAGTTCCTAGCGTGCTGATCGGCATGTGCGCTTCCTTTTAAGTGACTGGTGGTTGGGATGGTTGCTTTCATGTTTGATAAACTCGTAACAGGAAAAACAAACCTACACAGTCTGGAGCTGAGCAAGAAGATCATAAACTAAGATTTAGACCAAATCCGTTAGCAGCCAAACCAATACTGGCTATAGATTTAAACTTCATTTTTATTCATTAGAAGTCCTGCGTTTACTGTTACTTTTACAAGCAAAGATTTATAGCTGTTTAGGTATATAATGTTTTCATGCAGCTTTAGTTAAATTATGTTTGCTGCTGTGTGGAATTCTTCCCAGTATTCTAAAATTAAAGCCATTCTTTGGCAATTTCCACTCCTCCACTTCCTACCAGACAGCCATTCTAATATGTTTTTTTTTTCTATCATTTAATGAAGCCAATTGCAATTTAGGGCAGATTTATTCTAATTAACTCTGGTGTCATGGATTCCTTAAAGAATGGGACCTTACATCTGACAGTAGGAAAACAAGGTTTGATGTCTGTGCTTTTTTAGTAGCTGTGAAGCACATGAAGCTGTTTCAACTTCTTTTATTTCATTGAACATATTTTGCTTTCTTACCCCATTGCCTTATATCTTGAGGGGAGAAAAAAATCCCTTCTTTAACTACATGGATGTCTGGGTGTAGATAGAAAAGTTTCTGATAGTCTCTGTTTACTGGTATGGTTGTACCTACATTACGGATGGTGGGATCAGAGAACATTCCCCAGAAGCTGCTAGACCAGGGCTATCTGTTAAGAACTGAAAACCAGTTTGAGGATTATTGTCTCTGTTTTTGCCTTATAGAGTACCATGGCCATATTCAATTAGTATTTTCCTTGAAGATTTAGCATAGCCAAATGGGTTTTTCAAGTAAGCAAATGATTTATCTCTCTCTCTCTCTCTCCCTCTGAATGGGAGGTGTGCTTGTGTATTGGCCTGGCACCAAGGAGCCTAGCACTGCTCCTCAGTGAATGTTTCTAATACCACTTTCATTGTACCTTTCTTTCTCCTCCTCTTCAAGAGTTTAGAGCAGTTTCTCACGGGCCATCCCATTTCTGTCTCTCAGGGTGTCCAGAATTCCACCTGAGCCTATCTCTGTGTTGTTTTCCTTACAACTCCCTATCAAACTCTGTTTCATAGGTAAGTTTCTTCCCTGTCCTGCATACATCATACTTAGTTTTCTTCCCACCAGGAATCTGGCTGTGTATTAGGTCTACTTGTTTAATGAATGAATAATTAAATGAATTCCTAATTTAATCGCTTTGCTTACCCTGATTCCTAACAGGCCTGGGATCAAAGGAAAGGATATTCACACTGTTCTCTGTTTAGCTTCAAATCCTCAGGACTTATCTCCAGTCTCTTGTCTCTCATGAAGCCTTCCTTGATAATGGTCCAACTCTTTCCTTTCTTTTATTTAACCCTGAAGGTACCTATTATACATTTTGGTACTTAATTTTATGTTTAATTTAGCACTTTAATGGACAACTTCTTACATTGTTTGATTCTCCATTTCACAGTGGCTTTTAACTAAAACAAAGATTTCTGGGTGTTGGGACTCTGCCATCGTCTTCTTTTATATCCTCTAAGGAACTTAGCACAGACTATCAAGCACATAATATATCCTTGATAAGAAATGCTTGGAGGGCCGGCCAAGGGGCTCAGTTGGTTAAGAGCTCACTCAAGAGTGTGAACTCTGAGCAACAGGGTCGCTGGTTTGATTCCTGGCCCAAGCTGAGCTGCCAACAGGTGGCAGGATGGCTCAGCTAAAAAAAAAAAGAAAAGAAAAGAAATTGAAATGAATGATATTAGTTAATCTCTTTGAATGTGATCAATTTGTGCTATTGGTACAATTCAGTTTATTACCTGCCTTTTTCTACCATTACCACTAAACCAATACATCAAGTTTTCTACATAGACATACTCACGTATGTGTTTGAACACATACACATGCGCCGCAGAACCAGTAGTCTACTGGAGGATTAATTTTAGGTGGTTTTTTATTCTATGCAAAAGAAAAGAAAGTAATTCATTGCAATTTCCACTCAACCCACTTCTCAACCATGAGAACCCACCATAAACAGTTGTAAATGTTCTGCCGTCTCTATCCTGGGCAAGCCTTTGTTGTTAAAAAGTTGCCCTGCATATTACGAACTGTATAACCTTCAGGTTGTTATGGAACCTCTCTGAACCTTGATTTAATCCTTGTAAAATAAGAATAATCATGCCACCCTTTCAAGGCCCCTTTTGGGATTAGTAATGATGCCTATTTTAGTCACCATTTATTGAGATTACCTATGTTCCCGGCAGCATTCTCTGTCCATAAACTTTCTCCTTTAATTGTTACATCTTTGGCATACTCATATACTAGATGCTCAGGAACTGTGGCTATTATATTTCATAGCTTGGCTTAAATTCACACTGAGTCAAACTAAAGATTGCCAGAGACTTGTTTTTAATTTCCCAGGATTGGCAGAAAGGTTTAATAAAGTCAGGCTCCTATCAGGCGCTTGTGTGCAAAGGCCAGTGGAGGGGGTGTTCTGAGCGGAGGCCAAATGCTGGGTCCTGCCATCTCATCTCCATAATGGCCCTCGGGCCAAAGACGCTCGCTCTCCCAACAAAATCTGCCCTGAGGGTACTGCCCTGAGTTGCTTGTGACTGATTCACACTACAGTCTAGTAGAAATGGCGAATCCATTTCATCAAGCATGAAAAGAACTCACTTATCTAAACTGAAGTGACACTTCAAGGATAGAGAAGGGTAAAATCTGCCACAGCAGGTCTTGTTTCCTCTGAGCTAAACACTGAAATTAGAAGACTTAGCTTTCAATAAGAGGGGTTTAATAGATTAAACTCTAGTAAGAGTTTCTTGATTGTAAAGGGTTTGAGCTATGAAAGCACCTGAACACCAGAACTAACAAGGACATATCTAGGGGTTTTATCTTTACTGTGCAGATTTCAGGGCACATTTAGGAAGCAGAGAAATGACCTGGGTGTTCTCGAACAGTAACTTCCAGTATAGTGATTTCTTTCCCTCTCATTTCTTTTCTAAAACAAAACTGTATTTTAAATTATGTTTCTCTTCCCCTTTCATCCAGTTACACATTAAACTTTTGGAGGTTGGGTCTGGAGATTAGTGTTTTCAAAAAACTGTGGAAATGATTCCATTGTGCAGATGGGGTTGGGACCAGCTCCTTGGATAGAACAGGTCCCAGAGATTGGAAGGGAGTGGCTACAATCTTGCCACAGGATCCTATACCCACCTTAACATTGTCCAGTTTACTGCCACCTTGTGGTTGTATCTTCCATTACAATCCATAGGCTCCTTGCTGAGGTAAATAGAGGAAAGCTCTCACCCCATCAGTCTTTTTTTTTTTTTAAGATTTTTATTGGGGAATTGGGGGGATGGGAACAGTGCTGGGGAATTGGGGGAAGGGGAACAGACAAGTTGCTGTCGTTTTGTTCTTCAGTCTAGTTGTGGAGGACGTTGCTTCACTGGCCCAAGTTGGCACCATCATTGCGCTCTTCCCGGGTGAGGCAGATCAGTCGCCGGCCTCTGGACGGCCGTTCACTGTGGCTGCTGGCCGCTCACGCTGGCTGCTGGCTACACACGGTAGCCCATGGCAACCCACTGCCACAGGGGCTGCAGCCTACGCCGTCGCCGGCGACTCACGGCAGCCCAGCTCCAGGTTGAGCTGTTGTTCAGCATCTTAGCTGTGGAGGGCAGTGTAACTAGCCCTCATATGTGGGATCCGAACCAGAGCTCTCCGGCATCCCAAGTCAGCTCTCAACCATCGCGCCACTTGGCCGGCCCTCACCTCATCAGTCTTATGATACATTCATAAAGTTCCTGAATGGAATAATTTTAATCTTAGTATTTTTTTAAAAAGGTTTCTGACTGTTACATCATCTATTAACTTTTTACTGCAACCTTTCATGAGAAAATCAGGGCGAGTTGTAGAATCTTTTCTATTACAGTATCCCACCAGAAGCTGCTGCCTTCTCATACTTAAACACAGTCATTCAGATAATAATCAAAGCCATTTTTTATGTGCCAGATTTATTAGCATCTTCATAATAGAGATAATGCCAATGAGGCCCAGAGAAGTCAAGATACCAGTCTAAGGTCACACAGTGTAAGAGTGATAGAGCTTGGTTCAAAGCCAAGATGACCTGGCTTTCAAGCTCATGTTTATGAGAGTGGGATCAAGGCTACAAGAGAACTAGAGATTGGTCACGAGGTGGTTAGCAATATAAAAATGGGGCTCTAGTCCTAGAAAGGATTGTGGGAATACCTTTTTCTTTTTTTAACCAACTATGGAACTCAGGAATACAAAGATAGAATTCTTTTTATTCACAAGTAGCAGCCTTTGATTGAGGCTCAAGATAAAGGGAGTTTACTAGAAAAAGTCAGGAAAGCAATCAAGATCATGAGTGCAGAAGACTTCCATCAGGATTTTTCTCAGCCCTGAGAGGAAGAGGAATCAAAAGATCAAGAATTTGTTCAGAGTAGCTAGCTGCATTTGCCATGGATGTGTGGCACCTCAGTGAGGGGAAGGGGGCTACAGTTCAAGTGGTCAGAGATGCTGATGTTTTATGAGCATTTGCTCATGTTCCAGGCAACATAGTATGCAAGTGATATGCAGCTTTCTTAATTTCATCCTCAGAATAACACTATGATATGAATAGCATTTTCATTCCATTTTAACTATCACCAGTATAAAACTGTAACAAATTTATCCAAATTCAAAGACAGTAAATGTTATAACTGAGATTTAAATCCTGGACATTAGCGCTTCCACTCTTAGCCCCCCGCACATTATTCCCCCCACTTCTCCTTACCCCCTCAATTTTTCATAAGGGGAAGATCAATCAGGAAAACTAAATTGTAACTATTTCCATTTCTAATATTAGTCCAACTAAGTTAGATTGATGGCACTGCCAAACATTCAGTCTTTATGGAGGTCACTTGATGTGTCTTTTGGTGGGAAGGTGGAAAAGAGGCTACTGCTTTTGAAGAACTCCCCCACAATCTGTGAGCTACGGTAGGAAACAGGACAGTTTGCTCTCTCCCTCTGCCTAGAAGTGAACATGTGACTCATGATCAGCCAAGGAGATGTTTTTGTCTAGGATTCTGAACCTTTGACTCTTAAATGGGAAGGTGACTGGTGAGAAATTTTCCACATTGGTGATGGTAACAGTGGAGGACTTGAGTCTTGAATGCCCACTAGGAGTGCTGTTAGTAAGAGAGCACCCTAAGCAGGCTGGTCAGTGGTGGAACTTGGGCTACCGCCCCTCCCCTGGATACACCCATTTCTGACTCATTCTCCAGCTGTCCCCCACCTCCCTCCAATCAAGTCTTTGAGATACTAATTATTCTTTAGTAATTTCTTTTTTTTAATTGAATTGATTTTTGTTGTTTATCACCAAGAACCCATGCTGATATTGACTGCTACACTTTAAAACAGGCTAATTATATATAGAAATACATAGATTATCTATCTATCTATCTATCTATCTATAGATAGATAGATAGCTATAGGTATATCTATAGATAGATAGATAGATATCCTTAACTGTTTTTATCTTGCATTTGAGTTCCCTCAAAATCTTGGTTATATTATAGAAAAGATTTTTTTTCATCTCTTCTGATTCACTTACGTTTACCTTACTCTCAAGCTTCCGTTTTGATCTACTTTTCTGATTTATTCATTTGACTGCTTCACCAGATTTCTTTCCCAGCCAGGTGGGCCACATATGGAATCTTTAATACTTCCGTCAGCTCTTTCTCTCTCTCTCTCTCTCTCTCTCTCTCTCTCTCTCTCTCTCTCTCTCTCTCTCTCTCTGGATGTTCTGCACCTCAGCTTCCCTAATCATAACCACGATTGCCTTGTACTTTTACAAGGCATCACTTATTTAATTTATGTAGCGTACTGTTCAATTAATGACTTAAAGGTTCTGCACTACTCCAACTTGGAAATAAAAGAAGAGAGAAGCATTGCCATTTTAAAATCTTGAAACTGGTTTACATTGAGTGAGAAAATGAATATTTTGATTCTTTCATCACTGATGTATCTTCTATGACCTTGAGTTAGATTGCTATAAAACTTTTCTCTTGTAATAGTACTTATAAAGCTTCAGGGTATTCATGGACTATCTTTGGTTATTGTGACCCTTACATAAATGACTACATTAACATTTTGGGAATAAAATAAACTAACAGGGCAAAATATGCTGTAACAGTTTAAACCACAAATAACACAGCTACTTTTGCCTCTAAGAAAGTGGTGTAATTTTTCTCTGGAGACTTTTGTTTAAGAAAATATTGAATGGTCTTCTGACCTTGGGAGCTAACGCTTATATGATTTGTAAGGAGACAGCAAAACAGAAGACTGGTAAATTGACTGCAAATAAAATGAAGAAAAATTGAATGGTGAGAGCTGCCCAGAGTGAGAGGGACAGACGAGGTTTTGCAATATGGTTCGGATGTTGCCCAAGTAGAGGGGAAAACATTTTCTAGAGATGGGGATGACTGAGAGACTTTTAAGGGTGGAATGTCTAATATTTCATCTCAGGTGGTTTGTTATAAACCTTCAGTAAAGAATGTTACATGTCCCTTTGATCGAATGACTTTCTGAGGCAAGAATGGGCGGGGGTGTTTGCCAATCAGGAGAGTAGAGGTCTCAGATGGGATAAGGAAATAGGTGCAGAGGGGAAATGACTCAGTCACTGACATGAAACAGCTTCTCTTTCCCCACATAGGCCAGAGGAAGGAGAACCCCAAAGGAGGATAAGAGTAGCCTGGAAGTATTTGGGTAGTAATTGGTACTATATAGCCAACATTTGGGGGAAAGAAACTGACTATGTGGAGAAGCAGAAAAGGAGATACTAGAACAGTTATAACAAAGAGAGGGTCAACCTAATGAAAAAAAGCAGACAGAAGCCCTGTAGCCTCCCCTATTTTTCTCCCTGTTTTTTTGCAATGCTGAAATGTCTATTACTTCTCAGTAAGTATAGCTCTTAAGTAAATAAGCAAGTGACATTCATTTTGTTTTGTGCCATCTAAAATGAGATAAGCAGGCTCAAGGTATTTTTCTCCAAGAAGAGCATTAGTTAATTGCAAAAAATATAAAAGAATATTCAAATATCTAACAGAATGTAACTAAGTTCTTTTTTAGAATGTAGATTTCTTAGCGGGAATGTTTTTGTGACAGAACTTATTTCCCTATAGATGATGACTAGAGAGGCTGTAGTCTGCTGTTTTACATTCCTATTTATGATTTCAAATATATGACTTATATGACTGTAGCCAAAAGTTCTTAATATAGCAGGTCTGTTCATCTCTTTATGACTGAGGACAACATTTAAATTAAAAAAAAATGTAATTGAACTCCACAGAAATAAACAGTTCCCCAGCTGGGATTTCTAATATCTAGACTAGAGAGCGCTAATGGTTGGGAGGGAAGAGTTAAGGGTCTCCTAGAGAATTAGGATAGAAGGACAATGAAGAGGAGGGTAGGATACAGAAGGAAAAGGTGTTGAAAAAAACCAAAGTTTATGAAAATTACTTTTTATAGAACTTGAAATAATATATTCTTTCCAAATTGCATCTTGTTTGGGATAAATTCTCTTCTTTAGGAGATACTAGAAATAAAAATTTCTACTTGAGAAGTAAGAATGGCTACTTTGTTCTAAGCTAACCCATTCGATTACGCAACAGCTGATCAATAGTCATAAAAGTCTATGCTATAGTAATGGTATACTGCTACCATCACAGAAAGTCAACAGGAGCTTATAGTAGTAGTGAAATAAATATTTTTGTTTAAAGTTGCTATTGTTTATTTGAGTGCTGGAAGTTTATAAAGTAATTCAGAATAAAGCATTCCTCACTCAGTTCAAGGTTAAAACTTAGAATATAGATTTTTTTCATATTTATAAGAGCATGTAGTTTTCTGTAGGATAATGGTGGCTATTTAAACTTGAATCTCCCTACACTTTCTCTGAAAAATCATACGTACAAAAATGATAGCAGGTAAACCATCCATAACCCACATGTAAAGCATAAGTAGGACATGAGGACTATTACCAACTTAAATTATATGTCAGTAAATAAGTAAATAAATATGTAGTTAACACCATAAAAGCCAGTTCTGCAGCCTACAGTAGAGTGGTGAATTAGATGGACATTGAGCGAAAAAGCTATCAGAGGCATGGCATGGATAAAGTCTCCCCCCAAAAAGAGTTACTTAAGTGTCTTCTGAAAGATATTTAGATATTTTCAACAAAACATTTGTCCCCTAATATAGATTGTTATGCTGATTAGGGACTTGGTGAAAGGAAAAAAAACAAAACAAAACCCTTAAGCATAAAATGATTAATTTGTATGAACTGGGAGCTGTTCATCACATTCAACATGTCGTTTTTCATCCTGTTTCCCATTTTAAAATAAAATATAAAATGGTTAAAAAGCAAAAACATTACTCACGAGTTAAAACATTAAAAGCAAGACGATATAGTGAAAGGCTATAAATCTAATTGGCTATAGCCACCCAAAGGGACCAGAAAAAAATCCTTGTGTAAGTTTGGTATCACTAAACCATATGGGAAGTAAGTGAAAAAAATCAGAGTATGGATCTGGAAGGACTTAAAAAAAATACCAGTTTTACTGAAGTATAATTAACAAATAAACACTGTATATATTTGTATGATAATTTAATGAACATATACATTGTGAAATGATTACCACAATCAAGTTAATTGACACATCCACCATCTCACATAGTTACCATTGTGTGTGTGTGGCGGTGGTGGTGGTGGTGGTGGTGGGTGGGGGTTGTCAGGGCACTTAAGATCTCTTTTAGCAAATTGCAAGTGTACAATACAATGTTATTAACTATAGTCAACATGCTGTGCAGAAGATCCCCACAATTTATGCATCTTAAAACTGAAAGTTTGTATTCTTTGGCCAGCATTCTTTATTTCCCTTCCTCCCCAGCCCCTGGCAACTACTGCTGTTCTCTCTAGTTCTGTAAGTTCAACTTTTTAAGTGAGATCAGACAGTACTTGTCTTTTTGTGTCTGCATTATTTCACTTAGCATAATATCCCCTAGGTTCGTCCAGGTTGTTGTAAGTGGCAAGATTTCCCTCTTTTTATGGCGGAATAATATTCCATCGTAGGGGAGGACTTTTTATGGGACAGTAACAGGTGAGGGCTCCTAAACTTGGTGCCCAGTTGAGAATTCCAAGGGCAGGCAGCTTATAAGGCCTAAAAATGGAGGACCATCATTGTCGTTGACATAAATATAGCTTCTGTCACCTACAAGACAAAACCTGCATGTCAGTTTTCAGGTAAAAACAGTTATTTTCTTCCCCATTGATGGCAGGCTCACATACATAAACCCTCCTCTCACTAATTCTCATGTACCTAAACAGAACCCTTGGTGTTCCTCTGCCCACAACCCTGCCCTCTTTAGTCTAATAGGTCTTGTCCCTCTGGGTAGCAGCTGTGACTTCCTTCGAAGAAGCACTTCCAAAGCCTAACCCCCACCATTCTCACTCCCGTCCCCACTGCCCATCATCACAAGCTGCTTCCGGTGACTTCCTCCATGTCTTGTATGAACTACATTTGCTCTTATCCTCACCCTTTCATTACATTGTTATTTCCTGTCTGCTTATCTTTCACTAGACTGTAAGCTCAACCTATTCACCTTTATGAATTCAGTATCTATCATTAGAACATGTAGGTTCCTGTAGGATAATGGTGGCCATTTAAATCCGAGTCCTCCTACACGTTCCTGAAAAACCACACATATCAAAAATGATAGCAAATAAACCACCCATGATCCACAAGTAAAGCCTAAGTAGGAGATGGTGCCTGGCACATTGTACATGCTCAACAAACATTTGCTAAGTGAAGACTTTTGTTCTCCATAAGAGAAAAAAGTGCGTATAAGTGATAGAAACTTTCAGAGAGGTATACTAAACTGTAACTCCAGTTGGGCTCGCTCTTTCATAGGCCTTGTGCACATGAGTGAATGGAGTAGCTGCCTGTAATGCTCTCCAGTGAGAGTTATTCCACTTGTATTTTTCAGTGAATTTAGGCAATATCATTCAATTACAAGGAAAAAAGCGCTGGAACCGTTTTCCGCAGCTTCTGTCTCCGCCGTAGATGGGTTAGATGAATTGGTTTAAGTGTGTCATACTACTTTTTCAATAGCTGACATTTGGACTTTTGTAGACTACTGCAGAAGTAGTTTTAAAATTATAAACAGGTAACTGCTTCCTATTATTTCATCCAGTTTCTACCACACCCTGCAGCTGCTTCAGATTTCCCCAGCACAGAGATCATCGTGTCACTCTTCTAAGAACCTGGTGAATGGTGCTTCCTGCATGCTTCTCTTACTGACAGTTAATAAAATTACCAGCTTTACTGGTACATTTTTTATCCTCCCCTCTTCTTTTCTTAATAATATTTTTCATTGAGGTGAAATTCACACACATAAAATTAACCATTTTAAAGTGAACGGAGGCACTTGGTAGGTTCACAATGTCCCGCAATCACCACTTCCCTCTCTAGTCCAAAATAGTTTCATCATTTCAAAAGGAAACTCCATGCCAATTAAACAGTCACGCCCCCTTGCCCATGGCAACCGTCAGTCTGCTTTCTGTCTCTATGGATTGAGCTCTTCTGATATTTCACATATATGGAATCATACAATCGGTGACCTTTTGTGTCTAGCGTCTTTCACTTAGCATAATGTTGTAGTGGTTCGTCAGTGTTATAGCATGTATTGTGTTTCATTCCTTTACGTAGCCAAACAATATTCCGTTGTATACCTATGCTACATTTTGATTATCCACTCACCCATCGATGGACGTTTTGGCTATTGTGAATAATGCTGTTATGAGCATGCATGCATATGTATTTATTTGAGTACCCGCTTTCATATCTTTTGGATATATACCTCGGAGTGGAACTTCTGGGTCATGTGAAATTTCTGTTTAACTTTTTGAGGAACTGCCAAAATAGCTTGCACAGTAGCTGAACCATTTTATATTTCTACCAGCAATGTACGAGGGTGCCAATTTCTCTTCTTTCTTACCAGCACTTTTATTTTTTTTTTATCATAGACATCTTAGTGGGTGTGAAGTGATATCTCATTGTAGTTTTAATTTACACTCATGCTCCTAATGGCTAAATACGTTGAGCATCTTTTCATGTTCTTTGGAGAGATGTCTACGGAAGTCCCTTGCCCATTTTTTAATTGTGTTGTCTGTCCTGGTGTCGTTGAGTTCCAAGTGTTTTTTCTGTATTCTGGATACCAGCACTTGCCAGGTACATGATTTACAAGTATTTTTCCCCATTCTGTGACTTGTCATTTCACTTTCTTGATAATGTCCTTTGAAGCACAATGTTTTTACTTTGGCCGAAGTTCAATTTATCTATTCTTAGTTTGGTTTTCATGTCTAAGAATCTGTTGTCAAATGCAATTCATGAAGGTTTACTACTATGTTTTCTTCTAAGTGTTTTATGGTTTTAGCTCTTATATTTTGAGCTAATTTTTGTATATGGTGTATGGTAGGAGTTTCACCTTATTTTTAAATATATCATCTATCATTCAGGCAAACAAAAATATATCCATCCAGAATAAATTCTTGTCTCTAAGCCTTTATTATTTCTTCTTCCTATAGTGACCTTCCTAATTATCATCCCTACCTGAGCTTATATTATAAATCATTCATTGTGCTATACAAATACCAATGGTATTTTGTATTCTTTCTTAACCCCCTATATCTTTTCTCCACTTCCAGCTTACGAAAATTAACAAAAATAACTTCCTTTTTTTCTGAACTCTTATATCCTCTCTTATAGAACTAATTCACAATTCACTTATTTATTTATCCAAATAATTATCCACATATCCAAACATTGCAAATAATTACTGGGCACCTACTTTGCTAAGCATTAACCCCTTTTGAAACCCTGTTATCTATTACTTATTTGTGAAGATGTCTTCTTTCTCTCACTGGTATTTAAGTTTGAAAACACAGGGACATCACCTCATTGATCTCTCCATCTCTCACCGGTCTCAGCTCAGCAAACTGAGTGAATTACTGAAAGCACAAATGCAATCACTTTCTAAACATTCTAGCATTGTCAGTGTAAACAATGGCATCTAATTCCTTGCCCCTCACATATCTTCTGCTAACATGAAGGACTGATTTCAGCTGAGGCTGGGGGAGTTACAGCAGCACTTTCCCCAAACTTATCAAGTTTCCTGCACCAGCTCTCTTTTGGCCCACTATTCATCCTTACTTTTTAAAGGCAATTTGCAGTTTCTCCAGGGTGGGACTTGTTACAACAAGATAACGATCAACTATTTTCTGACAGCAAAACCAAAGAATACAGGATTACTTCAATTTACTTGCTTATAGATTTTATATAAATGATTTTGCCAGACTCATTTGAAGTTTCAGTAAAACCATTTAACAAAATGCTGATATAAGAAGTGGTTCATACATCTTCAAACATTTCCCGAATATTCATTTTGTAAAGACTAGAGGATACGATAGTTTTATTATTGTGTATGAGTGTGTGTGTGTGTGTGTGTGTGTGTGTGTGTGTGTGTGTGTGTGAGAGAGAGAGAGAGAGAGAGAGAGAGAGAGAGAGAGAGAGAGAGAGAGAGGGAGGAGAGAGTTCTTCTTTTACCTTATCAAGGGTAAACGTTTTTCAAAAATTTTTTTCTTAGTCGTCTTAAAGCAATGAAGATGGCCATGGTGGATACAGGAATGATTGCTTCCAACAGCAACATCCTACATTTTAATCACATCCTACATTGGGTACAGACACATGGTTGGATTGTCAAGATCTTTGAATTTTTTTGAATTGATAGATTTCGATTACTTATTTTTTCCAAGCTACAAAATAGTCCTCAGGCAGAAAATTTCTTAATATAAATACTCTTTGCTACACAGTACTGGTAAAAATAAAAAGTCTATCCTTTGAAAATGAGAAAAGATAAGGGTGGCTGGTATTCAGAAAATACTGTTTTTGTGCTGAAAAATAACTGCGTGAACCATGGCTTATTTAAATACTGTATTGAAGCCAATGTAAAGTAAAATTCTAATAACAACGTTCCTGGTGGTCATTTTAAGTTTCTCTTGCTTCTCAGCATAACTTCCCAACACTTGCTGCATCTAAGCAATGCATTAGATGGCAGTGTTCACATACTTTACAAGGGCACTTACTGCAGTCATTTTATTGCACAGACGCAAATACACACCTTCATTTTGGATTTTGCACCGCTCAAGCTCTGTCTCTAAAGATGGTCTTTTCCTGGACACCTTATAGGCCTTTGGTGCAACTAGGGAAAAAAGCATTTATAAGAATGTTAGTGATTGTGGATATCCCATGATAGACATAAAAGCATGTTCTATGTCTTTTGAAGCCTTAGGCCTTACTTAAGCAATAAGAAAATATGGCCGATCATACCTGTTTCTTATTCATGGGTATTTAAGGTTCACAGAAATACACATGGCTGCCATTTGCTGATATGAAACCACCCATGCTCCCCTCAAAGTAAAGGCATGTCTTTGTTGTTAAGAAACTTAAAAGGTTTGAATCACTGACTTTATTAAAAATTGTTCCTAATTTAAAAGTCTTATCCAATTTCACTGTTTTTGTTGCTGTTTTTCTTATCTCTTTCTCTTTTGCCTTTTTATTGACTTTGACCCTTTAGCTGTTGTAAAGAGAACCTTTATGCTAACCCTCTTTGCGTTTCTATTTATTTTATCCTTAAATCCAGTAAGGATAATTTGCCAGGTCTAAAACTGACTAACTCTCTTGGAGGTGAGTCCATTTGGCACATGGACCAGATGCCATATAATTTAATATGTCTTAGATGCCATCAGGGAAATATCTCAAAGGCCTAAATCATGATGCCTTTTAGTATTAGGGCATAGCATTCTTTTAGAAATTTAGCTTAAAAAAACAAATCCCCAAATAGTTGTTCTCCAAATAGTTGAACGACCTGCCTTCTACAATTTCTACCTCCCAGAAAAGTCTGTTTTCCAGTTTTCCAGAAACACAGGGACCTCTTGACCCAGGAAGGTATGATGCCATATGTTAAATCCACTTAAGCTAAATTTAGAAGCATCTTCCCCTCTGCCCCAAGTGAGATCAAGCAGCCTGCATGGAGAGGATAGGCAGGACTTCCAGAACTAAGGGCTCAAAGTCAGGGGAATAAAGGGAGCTTTGTAAGACCTTAGATTTAACCCGTCTTATTCTTTCCAGAAACACCAAAGTCTTTGGCTACACCTAATAGTAATAAACAATCAAATGGAATAAAAACCTTTTGTAAGGAAGAACTCTCAAAATATGTTTATTAAATGAGTACCATCCACTGTGAATAATAATGTATATCTGATTATAATCATGAAAATCTTTCCCACATAATGACAGGCACAGTAGATTCTCTTATCCTATTTTGTAGATGAGGAGAGTGAGAATCAGAGAGGCGCTTTTCAAGTCCACAGGTCTACGACTAATGTAACTTCTGATTCCTGTGTAGTCTTTTATCACACTGAAAGCTCCCCCAAATTCAATGCAATCTTTTTCTGTATAATGACCTGGATTATGTATGTCCTATTTAAACATTGACTCAGATTTCTCTTGATTTATTAGTTCAGGACAAAGCTAGAGGTTATTTGCTCTACTGGTCAGGAAACCATTATGGGGAATAAGTAGAAAGGGCAACTTACTTTTTAGCTGGCTAAATTGCCATATTATTCCCAGATTAATCTGAATAGTTTTAGGAGTCACTTTCTTCTGCATTTAAGGATTTTTTTTTTAAGGGGTGGGCAGCGTTTTAGTGAATTTATCTCTTCAAGGAAGACTGAAACAGAGAAATTTTCTTTCAGCTAGAGTTTCCATGAAAAAACCAAACAAAAATTTACAAAGTTGCGATAGACTTCATTTGCTTTTTAATACCCACCATATGTCTGGCTTTATTCAGGGACTAGGGGGGTGGGTTAGAGCGTTTTTTTCACAGATTATGTAAATAACAGCCCTGCTAGTGCTTATTTCTTCTATGTGATAACATTTTGGGTTGCACTAAATAAAGTGCTAGTGAAAAATTTAAAACCATCCCTAATTATTAATAGAGACAGTCCACTAGTAGGCCTTTGATTAGTGCCTGTAATACTTTGGGGTGTGAGATTTTAGAGCATGTTTTACAACCAGCGATAAAGGTGATAGTTTTCAGGGGTTTCAATATCAGTATTTCCATTCTCTGTTTTTTTCTCCCTTTGATTTTTTTCAGGCTTTGCTTAATGACCTACAAATCTAAAACTGAGTTTTAAAATAAGAGTTCAGCAACATCCTACCACAGTTTTCCTTTCCTTCTGTATCTATCTAGAACATTTAAGGACACTGAACACCAACTTTCCCCCCTATCTCAGGGGTAGAAGCGCAAATAGACCTTGCTGAGTTTAGTGCCCAGAGGGAAGGAAGGCACAAACGTTTGTGAAGTGCTCTCAGGTCCAGGCACTGTGCTAACCTGTTACATATGTGCGGGTATAATATTTCAAAGTGCTAATTGTCCGGTATAACTGCCAATTCTCCCCAGTTTGGCAGCTAAATGGAAAAGCAACGCGGCCGTGGGGACAATTTACAGTGGGGAACAAAGTTCTTTAGCTTTTAAGTTCAAAGGGCACCATCTGGGTATGAGAAAGGAACATTTTTGAAAAGGAATGCAGTCAGGGAGAACAGGTTTTTCTTCCTATTTTGAGACTAAAGAGATAAAGGAGCTTGGAGCAGGCAACCAAGTCATCTCCCAAGTCTCCAGGTCCAAATACACTGGACTTGATGTTACTTTTTACTTTTCTTCCTTGAAATGTATTGGCTGCTGCTTTGTTTCAGAGGCCACCCAGAATCAGCAGTTTCACAAAGGATAACCGATTGGGGTTACTTCTTTGGGATTTGTAACAAAAGGGAAACATTGAGTACAATGGACATTGACTGAAGAATTGATTAAGCATTTTTAGTTGAACTGTTTACAGATACGCTGTTTGGTAGTGGACATAAATCTTCCTCTTCTTCCTCATTTGTGAGTTATTAACAAACTGGTCTTGTCTTAGCCCTCCCCTTCCTGAGTCTTCCTCTTTTTATTAATATTTCAGAGGACTTTCAGGCTTCTGCTACGATGACTCCATCGAGTATCACTCTGAGAGCTTTCTGGTCTTTGTAGTAAATCTTCGCAAGTTCCCCATTTTCTTTAAACTGCCCTCTTTTCTTCTCCACCCCTGTCCTCGTCATCTGCCATGCGGCCTTCTGTCCCCTGCCGCCGCTGGTCTTCTTTCCATCTTCTGCCCTAGCGCACCCTATCCTACCTGCAGCACTCCCCTGGGCGGCAATACTTTTCCCATGGAGTCCTCGGGCAAAATGCGGAACGGGAGGGTAGTCTCTTTCCTTTACTAAGTTGTCTTTTGGAGTGAAAATTTTAGTATACCTCTAGGAGAAATCCTCCCTACTTCCTCCTTCCCCAGCAAATAAGCCCAACCCCTTTCTAGTTACTTCCTGAGGTTCTAATTTTAAAGCTTGCCTGCAGCAGTCATCTTCAGAGCAGCAGTGACGACCAGCTGCTGAGATTGCAGAGGGAGATAGGAGATTTTAAGTCTCTATTGCTCAAGCTCTGTTGGCTACATTACTGTTGTGGCCACCATGAGCGAGTTGTCCTAGATGATAGGGTCTTAGGTCCGAGCAGGGCCAGCCCCTTGCTCACATGCTACTTTGGACAACAAATCATTTGTCTCTGTCTCAATTCTTTATCTGCAAGATGGATTTCTACTACCACTGAATTAGGATAAAATGAGATGAAAGATATGCAAATTTTTAAAAGATAAAGATGCTTTTAAAATACAGAATAGTGGTATTATTCTGCAAAGATACTGTGATAAAAATATCCATTATCTTTTATTAAAGATTAATAGACTCGATATATATATACTATTTAGTTTGTATTGCAAAGCAAATCTATTTTAGAAAAGTAAAATTTGAACTGCTTTTGACATCTTCATATTGCATAAATTATTTAAACTGATTTTTATAAAACTGACTGAGCAAATCATATTGATTACAAATCAGATTCTTTCTTTTACTTTGAAAGTAACAGCCAGGCAAATTAAAAGTCATTGTACAAAAGACATTGTACAAATTAAAAGTCATTGTACAGTCAGGCAAATTAAAAGTCATTGTACAAAGAACAATAACTGTCATATTCTTGCTACTTTATACAAGTACTTGCTTAGTTCCAACCTTTAGAAAAAGTTATCACTTTTTATTTTTGTTGGTGACAATCAAATGCATGGAAACATAGTTTTAAAGAAAAAAATCTAAATAAATATTTTAGAGGATATGCAGATCTATTTTCATTTTCACAGATGGAAATACTGCAAAGTTGATTATAGCATATTTATTTCATTCAGAACAATCCCAGCTGAATTGTTCCTTCTATACACAAAATTGTAATTTAAATGAAAAAGTATGCTTTCATATCACATTGTTGTCCTCTGTGGCCTACATTTCAAAATTGATAGATTATATATATGAACTTTTCTACCTTGTTAAAAACAATAATCAAATTGCAAGTTTGTTCCTTTTCCAATGTTGTGATGTGGCAGGAAAGCAGAAGAATTGGTCAGGGATTAAGGCTGAAAGATTGATGTAGTCTACATAGTTGCAACATTTGAAGGCAGGAGGGAAAAGGGCGACTGCAGCAAGAACCATCTTGCATTTTTTGTAGGAAAATGACAGAAAGTGGGAGAAACCCTAAAATGCCTCAGAAATGCAAAGCCATCACAAGACTCCATTAACTACATTCTTGGGATGAGACTCAGAATTATCACGTCGCTCTTTTCAACCCCACCACAAGCACTTGCAGAACTGGGATGGAATTTTAAAGCTATATGCATAATGATGTCAATATTTCAATTTAGAATTTTACATCTGATTAAAGACAGAGCACTCTCTCCCTTTCAGTTTGTTCTATATACTGCTGTTTCGGTAACTAATTCTATCTTCTGCACAGGATTATGAATAATTTTGAGGTCAGGGAACGCCTTCCCCACCCCACCCATGGTTAATTTTATCTCTGCTAAAGACTTATCACCGTATCTTGCTTATTTTGAGGGCTTAATAAATACTTTAAATTAAAATTTAAGAAATAAAATGTACCCAGTTTACATGGTGTTTGTTTACCAAATAAAAACTACAAACACATATTCACAACAAATAGAAAAATACGGTTTATAGTACCAGCCAGGCAGAAGCGTACATAGACAACTGAAAAACATGGAGTAAAAATTTCAGAAAAATAAATGCTATTTTTAGAAGACAACTCTTCCTCTGGGAAATACTAGAAAAAAAGTATCTGCCTATAGAAGAGACACAGATGCCTCTATTTGCCCCCTGCTTCTTGCTTCTCAGGTCAATTCTCTCTGTCTTTCTCTGTCCTCTAGGAACAGAGAGTCTACGAACATTCATGTACAGGTTTCTGTGTGACCATAAGTTTTTATTTCTGTGGGAGAAATGTCCAAGAGTACAATTGCTGGGTCATATGGGAAGTGTATGTTTCATTTTGTATGAGAGTTCCATTTCAACCTTGCCTGGAGCTCTGTAAATATTCTTTTCATAATCCTTTGAGTTAGCCATCTTTTTTTCTATTGGGACTGATACACTGAAATTGGAGAAAAACAAAACGCTGAAAATATAAGCAGCCTGTAACTTCTGTAAAAGTTGTCTAGCTATGGGCTCTTTGCATATAAATATATATGCCATAATTTTTGAAAACTCACAACTGTAAACATAAGACAAGAAAGATGAACAAAGAATAATTCTTTTCCCACATATCATAAAAAAATCCAAGATAACATTATTTTCTGAAATATATAAGAAAAATCTTCATTTGGCTGTGGTTATATCTACTAGCTATTGACTTTCGTAGGTCATGTGAATGCTACACAATAAAAAACAAAATAAAAATATCAAAAGTCTACAAAACTCAAATTAACAACAAAAAATGAGGATCATCCACCTACGTCTGAACGTGTGGCATCAGGAGCATATCTGACATTACCTAGCACAATTGCATAAATTGGTTAGAAAAGACAGAGAAAATTCCTCATGTCCAGGGTTCTGAGCTTCTCCTCTCATCAAAGTCCCACATCATTAATCATTCACTCACTCATAATGCACCCTAAAAATATTTGTTGCTCATCTACTATGGAAAATGTACTGTCCTAAGGAGCAAGTTACATTTCTGTGCTCCAAGTTAGCTCCCTGAGGATAGAGTGATTCATCAGAAGTAACTTGGCTTAGCATGCAAACACTAGTCAACGTGTTAGCAAACTTTAAAAGAGGAACTCTGTACTTGAATTTAAATAGCTGTACAATTCTGCATGACAAAATAAGGGAATCAGGTAAATTTACCTGCCTCCCTCTCTCTCTTTAAAAAGAAAAAAATTAAAGTGATGGGATTAACACCTGCTTTCACAAAGCAATTGTAACCCTTACTTCACCAGATTGTTGAAATGGTCAAAATCAGAAGCTATACATGAACACACCGTTAAATACATGCGTATACACCTATATGAACAAATAGTATGATTTCATATAAACAGTAATACTTATTCCTATTAGTTTTCCATCCATTAACATTTTTGGAAATCCTCTTTTGAAATGAAGTTACTATGAACACTTCCTGTACCTCGTAAAAGAATCAATCTCATTCTGTTACAGATGGGTTTCCTTTTTGGTCAGACCACCTTTCCTTGATTTAATCACCCGCTTTATTCATCAGACAGCTTCAAAATTACCTTTGAATTTTTCAAACAGTTCAGTCAAATCCTCAAAGAAGAGTACTTTTTGCCATTACTAAAGATATTTAAAAGAATTTACCTTATTTTTTAAGTCAAATTTTTAGTATATAGTATTTATATACATACTATATATATATATATGTATAATAGAGCATTCGTACCACCCCAAAGCCCCCTTTTTTCCCCTTACAGTAATTAACAATTCACTTCTTCCCCAAAGGTAATTACTATTCTTATACCCATCAAAATAATTTATATAGAGAAAATTTATATAGGCAGGATCACAAAGAATGTATACTTTTTGTGATATTTACTCAAAATTGATAATTACACAAGTTGTTGCATATACTGATAGTTCATTCATTTTCACATGACAATATATTGATTGAATATTATGAATATACCACCATTATCAATTTTAACCACTGGATGATCATTTGAGAACAGTGAAACTAGTTTGGGACTATTTCAAAGAGTGTTGCCATAAACATTTTGTACATGCATTCGACGAACATATATCTGTATCTGTCTTGAGTACATTCTTAAGAGTGGAATTTCTGCATCAATGGATATATGTATTTTCAGTTTCATTAGATACTACTAGTTTTTAAAAGTGACAGTAAATTTGGGTTCCCATCATTAGTATGTAAGAGTTCCAGTTGTTTTTTTGTTTGTTTGTTTTTTGTTTTTTTATGATGTTTTACTTAACTTCCAAACATAAGGTGGTTTTCTAGTGATTTGTTACTGATTTCTAGCTTTCTTTATAGTCAGAGAAGATATTCTTTCTGATTAAAATCCTTTGACATTTGTTGCAGCTTGCTTTAATAGACCTGCATGTGGCCAGTTTTGGTAACTACTCAGTGTTTACTTGTTAAAGAATGTACATTCTACAGTTGTTGGTGCTTTGTTGTATATTGGTCAATTCGGTCAAGTGTTTTAAAAGTGCTGTTCAAATCTTTTATAAATTTAATGTTTTTTTTTTTTTTTTTAAAGATTTTTTTTTTTTAATTGGGGAATTGGAACAGTGCTGGGGAATTGGGGAAAGGGGAACAGACAAGTTGCTGTCGTTTCTTTT
>NW_017731936.1:287269-289075 GCF_001890085.2 Hipposideros armiger
CTGGCCCTCATATGTGGGATCCGAACCGGGGCCCTCTGGCATCCCAAGCGAGTTCTTAACCATCGCGCCACTCGGCCGGCCCTTTAATGGTTTTTTTAATCTGATTTTTCTTCCCATTCCTGAAGCAGATATTTAAAATTTCTTACTATGATAGTTCTACTTCTCTTTATAGTCTGGCAATTTTTGCAGTATATATTTTTTGAGCTATATATTATTACGTGCTTATACATTTAGAGTTGTTTTCTTTGTGGAGAAATGTGAAGGAATATCTCTTTTTATGTCTAGTAATGCTTCTTCCTTTGAATTCTGCTTTGTCTGATAACAACATACGTGTGCTAGTTTTCTTTGAATTAGTTTTATATGGGATATCTTTTTTCATGCTTTTACTTTCAACCTCCCTTTGTCCTTTTATGTATCTTCATAAATGTGGCTTGTAAGCAGCATTTAGTTTGGATTTTAAAAATCTTGTCTGGTAGTTTTTTCTTTTTAATTTAGAGGATTTAGTCCACTTACATTTGAGTATGTGGTTTTGTTGTTTGCTTTCAGTTTTTTATTGAAATTGACATACAGTGGGATACATGTTAATTGTATACTACGAATTTTTACAAGTGTAAACGTCTGTATAAACAACACTTTAACAAAAATATAGAACATTTCCATCATCCCAGAAAATTCTATTGGCCATGTTACAGGATATCTCCACTCCACAGACAACCATTTTTCTGAGCTTCAGCACCATAGATTAGATTAAATATGTACGTCATATAAATGAATTATACTGCATATAAGCTTTAGTGTATACTTTCCTTTGCTCCACATGATATATATGATACATGCTTAGTGTGTATTGGTAGCATATTTCTTTTTTATTGCTGAGTAGAATTACATTGTATGACTGTTTTCCTGTTGACATACGATTGAGTTGTTTTCAGTTTTTGTATATTAGGGATAAAGCTGTTATAAGCATTTGTATGTACATACATTCCTATTTCTTTTGGGAGAAATACAACAGGATAAAATTTCTGGGTCAAAGGATAGATGTATGTTTAACTTTATAAGAAATGGCAAAAAAGTTTCCCAAAGCCATTGAACTGCTTTGTCCTTTAACCAGGCCACTTATATGTGATGTAATCACTGATATATTTGTCAGTAAATCTGTCATCTTACTCTTTGTTTCCATTTGCTTGTTGTATGTCTTTTTTTCTTGTGAATTTTTAAAATTAGTTTTACCCACATATTTAAGATTTCATTGCTTTTTTTTTCTTTTCTGCATTTCTGTTATTTCATCTGTTATAATTTTCCTTTTGCTTAAAAATATTTTTAATGTTTCTTTTCTGTAGGTCTATTGGCAACAATTTGTTATAGTTTTTATTTGTCTAGCAATGTCTTTGTCTTTTAGAAGACTATTTTCACTGGTTATAGATTTCTAACATGGCAGGTTTTTCTTTTTTAACTTAAAAGAGGTAATTTCATTGTTTTCTCAATTCATTTATTTCTATTGAGAAATTTGCTATAGGTATTATTTTGCTCCTTGAAAGTAAAAGCTTATAGCTTTTTTGTAGCTGCTTTGGTGCTGGGAAAATTGGACTGACACATGCAAAAAAATGAAACTGGATCACCTCCTTATGCCACTTACAAGAACAAACTCAAAATGGATTAAAGACTTAAATATAAGACCTGAGACTATAAAACTCATAGAAGAAAATATAGGGTCTAAATTTGCAGACATTACTCTGAGCAATATTTTTACTGATACATCCCCGCGGGCTAGGGAAGTAAAAGAAAAAAATGAACATATGGGACTAC
>NW_017731936.1:289835-330503 GCF_001890085.2 Hipposideros armiger
ACAAATTGGTAATTGCAATATGGCCTCAGGGATAGAACAAGACAGTCGGAGGAATATAATCAATAATGTTGTAAATATTTCTTAGGGGGCCAGATGGACTCATGTCCTGTTGGGGAGACGACTTCATAGTTGGTGTAGAGGCCTGACCACCGCACTGTATTTCTGAAGCTGATATTGAATAATATTGTATGTCAACTATAATTATATGTACATATAGTCATGGGACATGGAGTAGAGAGTGGGAATGGAATCAATGGAATTGTAATAGGTAAGCATGATATCGGGGGTGGGAGGGAAATACATGGGGGGAGGGGGGTTGTTACTTTGTAAGGGTGAAAAGGATAACTATTGCATTGTTCTGTACACCTGAAACTAACAATAAAATAGTTTAAAAAAAATGGTTATCTCTGTTTATTGTGTTTTGTTTTGTTTTTTGTCAACAAATGTTAGTGATTTGAGTAGATGCGTTTTTCTTTGTATTTATTATACTTGGTGTTCATATTGATTTTCGAAATGTGGCTTGATATTTTTCTTTATTAGTTTTGAAATTTCCTATTATATCTTCAAATATTGGCTCTCTATTTTGCTTTTGTTTTCCCCTTGGGACTCTAATTACACATGTATTAAATTTTGTCATCTTGTCCCATATTTACTAGTCTCTTTCTCTCTTTTGTAGCTTTGCTCACTGTACTTTAATCTTTTCTTTGGACTTATTTTCTAGGTCATTTTCCTTTCTTTAGTTGTGTCTAGCTTATTATTATACCTATCTATTGCATTCTTAATTTCAGTTTATCATAATTTTCAGTTCTAGGGATCTCATTTGATTCTTTGAATAGATTATAGTTTTCTTATTGTCTTAGTCTGTTCAGGCTGCTATGACAAAATACCATAGTACTGAGGCGCTTATAAACAACAGTAATTTATTTCTTACAATTTTGGAGGCTGGGAAGTCCAGGATCAAGTTGCTGGCAGAATTAGCGTCTGGTGAGGGCCAATCCCTGGTTCATAGATAACTGTCTTCTCATGTTCGTCACGTGCTAGAAGGGGCAAGGGTGCTCTCTGGGATCTCTTCTTATAAGGGCACTAATCCCATTTGTGAGGGCTCTAGCCTCACGACCTACTCATTTCCCAAAAGCCCCACCTCCTAATGCAATCATATTGTACATTAAGTTTCAATATATAAATTTTGGGAGGACACAAGCATTCAGTCTATAGTACTAATAAAATTCTTCATTTTTGTGAAACCTTTTCTTGAGTTATTGTAAAGTCTGTGACTTCTGATTTCATTATTGGTCTTATATCTGCATCTATCATCTATTTTTTCTCTTGGTCCTATCTCAGTTCCTTGGACTCACGTGTCTGTGCTTACCTTCTCTCCGGGGTGTTGATCCCTCTGGTCTTAGAGTCCAGTTATTGGGTCTCCTGACCTGTGAGGTTGTAGAAAACAATACTCAGCTTCTCTGCTTCTTCATATCCACATTCTCCTAAACTTTTCAGCCTTTATGTCTGTGCTGCTTCGGAAGGGTAGGTAGCTGAAAGAAAATGTGGCCTAAAATGTGAGCCTCATCTCAATGAGATTCTCTTCCCTTTGGGATCTTGGCTCTTTAAGTCTGACTGCCTTGATTGCTCCCAAACTTTCAGGCAGAATCTTAGAAAGTGTTTTGTCAAGTTCAGGGGTCAGCAAACTGCAGCTTGCGAGCCACATGAGGTTCTTTGGGTACATACATGTGGCTCTGAAGTAAAATTGAAAATGAAAATTTCAGTTTCATTTATAAAATTTTTAAAGGATATTATTCACATAATGGTGATTTAATTTGTGTTATGGCTCTCAAATAATCTTTAAATGGTTGTGAGGGACAGGATTGGCTCTTTCGTCTCAAAAGTTTGCTGACTCTTGGTCAAGCTCATCAAGTTCTTGGTGGGAAGACAAGTATATACAAGTCTATCATAGCAAGAAGCATCCACTGTGAGTTTTTATGGCAAAGCCAAATGACAACAGCCACAAAATCCCCGGGGCTGTGCAACAACAGTCCAAAGACCCATGTAACTTTTATCTTTAGGGCAGAGGCAGTCTGCTATTATGAAAAATCTGGTCAGCCGTTCTTCCAAGTCAGCCATAAGCAAAGCTCAGAGCAAACCAGAGAAGCATGTCATTAGCAAGCCCACCTCCCTGAAAAGAGCCGGTGCTTGATAAAGTGTATTCTAAGGAGAAGGCCTGATCTCTGCATGGAAATTTCAAATCATTGAATTTTCATGAGTTTTTTGCCTGACTGTTATAGAGATATTAGAAAACATGAGGCAATCTCCTCACACCTAAAGAGAGAGGTGAAGATTGGTGTAATTATTCTATCAACTTAGGCAGTGTTTGTGTTGTTAGTTGAAATAGCTTAATAATCAAACACTTTCCCTTACTCACATGTGGGTACATCAAGAGAAATACCACAAACTTATATTTCAATTTTAATTGGTCTTAAATACTGCAATAATTAGGTTTTATTTTCTGAATTTTCAGTGTTTTTTGTTGTTGTTGTTTATTTGTTTTGTTTTGTTCTTTTAAGATAAAGCAAAAATTAGCTTGAGTAAAACATTAAATGTACACTTAACAAAAAGTTGATTAATTACTATAATAAAGCAGAGTGACAGAATTAGAAAATAAGTTTATAAAGACAAATGTGGTTCACTCATTTCCTTTCAGTTATAATGAATTTCATCCCTTGCTATCTTAAATTAATGTATTCTAACTTCTGAATTTTTTATGTTGTTAGGTCCTTAAGATTAACCTCAAAATCTTTAGAAAGAGAAAACACACAGAAAAAAGCAAAATTCCAAATATTGTGAACCTTTTAATCATTAAATATACTTTTAAAATAAGTATTTACCAATATTTCAGTGTCCACTGTTTATATAGCAAATGTATGATAATGCATTTCTGTTCAAATAATTTGATTATTTTTCTTTTGAAAAATCAGTTCCTCTTTTGATTGTGGTAGGGATTTCACTGTTTAAACAATCCTGTAATAAATACAAAAAAAAAAGAATTCCTTTGGTAAAGACAACTTTTCCTTTTCATTTGTGTTTTTCAAATTTGAAATATCTATTATTAAATTTTAAAAAGTGAAACATAGTTATTTTAGAGCAGGCATATATTAGAAGTAATTCTGACACCCCATTCAACAAAAATGAATTGTGTTTGAGGTAATAGAATAGATTTTAAAAACACAATTAGAGCCTTTAATATTAATAAATGCGTATTTATCTAAATTGGTACCTATATTCCTTTATGGGTTAGTCGTCAAGAGAGCCACTCATAGAAGGGACACCTGCCTCCCTATGGTTTTGAGAGGCAGTCCTCAAACTCCACATGCCCTTAAATGTAGCAGTACTATAAACTCATGTTTTAATCAGGCGTTTAAATGTAGTCTCTTGAGTTTTCTATGTTCTGATTCTTTTTATTCACTCTCCTTTGGTAGTTGTCTAAAGCTAGAACCCTGCAGATTATTTTGCTCAGAAATGTTCAAGCCAGACTGCCAAAAACCTTTTCCTACAGCTTTTTAAAAGCCATTTCTCAGATGTACAGGAATTCTTATTTGTGGAAAATCTGCATGAATCTAAAATTAAACACAACAACAGCAATTCATGTTGAAAAGAATTTATAAAAAAGGAAACCATGGCAACAGAATCATTTATTTTTAACAGCACTAACCCTTATCTCTACCTTCACCCCAAACTAAACACGCTTAAGCCATAGCTTTCTGATGCTGTCTTATTTCCATTGTAATTCTGCCAAGATTCAAAAATAGCAACAGGAATTGTCATATTTAGATTACTAAGTACTGTGCAAGCCCTACTTCTCTTCATATTTACTGGCTTACATTATCCTGCAAATGGCCTTTGAGGAACTTGTGTGGTTGTCAAGGGGAAGCTCAGGTAGTGCATCCTACAAGGTCAATGCTACTGCTGTTGCTGACAGGCTCTCTGGTGGGAAGATTAGGATCCTAACTGAATTACTCAAGGATTCCACATCTTATAAGAGGTGAGCTGACCATGCAGGGCAAGAGCTGATGTGACAGTGGCATTTCCACCATGGCGTCCCTTGGCTCCTGGGACCCTGTCTGTGCATAGCATCTAGAAAGCTGTTTTTTTTTGTTGTTGTTGTTTGTTTGTTTGTTTGTTTTTGTCTATAACACTCTAGACCACTACCTGATCTTCCTTACATCACCATGCCAGGAGAACTCACAATGTAGGTACTTTCCTTAAGCAAAGGATCACACATTTTAAGCAAAGCTTTGTTAAAATATCTTAAAAGTGCTTGTCAGAAATTTTCACATAATTGATAACACTGGAAAACATAAACATATTTTCCTATGAATAATCTCAAAAACAGCTCACTTTCAAGACTGGTATATATCTGAAAATCTAGTAGTCTCTTTTAATAAATATCAACTGATCGGATATGATATTTGCAATGTGTCTTCCCTAATTTCTTTGTCTATTTTGATTTCTGTTAGCTCAGTTGCATGAAGAAGTTAGGGTGTCCAAAGATAAGGATTCATTCCTTATTGATTCAGTTGAGCTATTCATTCCAGAAGGGCCCTAAGAGAAACGCAGACTTTAATTTTGAAGATCAAAGACTTGGGTAATAGAAATAGGCACTAGAATATATTTGAAGGCAGGAAGGGCATTAACCTATACGTCAATTGAATCACACGGAAAATTTATCTTATATTTTATGAAATAAATGGACAATCTTATGGTTAAAAGGACCCTGGCCCACTTCTCTGTGAATCACATTCAGAGTTAAATAAGAGCCTGCAGGAAGGCTCTGTCTTATACTGATTAGGAGTAGAAGAATCACTCCCTCTTGGTTCTTTCTAACTTCTTCCTTATTTAGCCCATTTGTTCCTGTGGCCCAGTTCCCAGAATTCCCCCCACCACCACCACCACCACCTTCTTATGTTAGTCTGTAGGTCAATTTGCCTGACATCATTTCACTGAAGGCTTTTCCAGGTGTGAGTCAAAGGTTACCAGTGTTAAAGAGAAAAATCACAGGCTCAAAATGGAGTCACTTGTGCTAAAGCCCATGACACCTGAACCTAGACTTAATACCTGACCTAATTGCAGTGTCAGCCCTTCCCAGGAATGTGACCTTAAACCACTAAGTCTGGAATTTCCTAATCAAACACTAGTGAGGTAATCTCCTTGATAAGACCCCTGCTGCCTTTCCACCCAAAAAAAAGGTTCCTTGCCTGAAACAATCCTTTCTTTTGCTAATAACTTCCTTGTCCCACCCACTTTCTGCCTATAAAAACTTTTTATTTTGTGTAACTTCTCTGGACACCTTTATATTTACTAAATGGGATGCTGACTGACTCAAAAATCTTGTTCAATAAAGCCAACTAGATCTGTAAATATACTAATTGTTTTCTTTAACACCGGGTATGTTTGCACAAAAGCTTTGGCAATTCTCACAAAGATACTTAAAGAAAAAAAATGAATATTTACCAATGGCATTAGGTACCCCAGTTTCTCTGAAGTAAAGGAAAACAAGAAAAACATTGTTTAGAATTATTTCTTTGAAATCAGACAAATGCAAAGGTATATCATTGTTGTTTTTTTCAGCTTCAGTACAGAGAAACAAAATCTTTCTCTCTTTGGAGGAATTATGAGGAGAAAAGCAGGAATAACGTGCAGTTTCTCTGTTTCCACAGCTGCAGTTGCTTTCTTTTCTGTGATTGCTTCCCTATTTCTAACATTTCCCATTTTGGGTAGCACTTCTGAGGATGTATTCAGCAAATATTAATGTTGTCCCTGCAAAGTCTGAGTCACTGCCCATGATAAATGGTAAGTGTAGAAGTCAGGCTGCAGAAGCACAGAAACATGAGGGGATTCAGGTGTAAATAAGGTTTTGAATAGCCATCTCTTACCATCCTAGGGAGACACACAAAAGGAAAGGTGTTTATTTGGTGAGAATATAATAATAAGGGCACAAATGGAAAGAAAAAGAACAGAATTTTTTTCCTTACATTTTGTGGAATATTACTAAATGATCATCCTTGAAACAAACCAATTTTGACAGTATAATTAAATGAACAGATAAGAAAAAAAAAGATCCTTTCAGAGCCTATGTTCAGCTTTGTTATAGTCAAGCTTTATCAATTTGGATGCCTTTGCAGCGAAAGAATTGCTAAGAAGTCTAACAAACTTTATTATTTGGATATGACACTGGAAATTTTTTAAATATATTGAATAAGTAAGTAAGTGGCAGGGGAAATTTTGTACTGTCTGAACAAACTGCTAGCAGGCACTTGAGGTCCACCCAGTCTTGGGAGGACGGAAGCATTTAAATTCTTCCATTGTCAGCAAACAGTGTAATGAAGAGAACACTGAAGATAGATAGCAGAAGGAAAATTATAGGCTCAGTACTTAAATATTTTGCTTATACCCAACCTATTCCTAAATGGATGTTTTCAAGTGTCTGATGTATAATAGGATAACAATAAAAGTAGGGAGGCAATCAAGGCAGGGTAGAACCCAACTGAGATTAAGTCAGAAGAGGGTTGGAGTGCAAGTGATACGTGTCATGAGGTGCTGCCCCCTTGCAGGAGGGAGCCATCCTTTTGCCCTGCAGCTTTCTGGCCACTGTCCTAAATGGGAAACAGCACTTACATGAGTCACACTGTCCATGAACTAAACCTAGAGCAGTCGGCAGAAGAAGCACAATTATTTCAGCACTCAGACTTGAGAGAAATGTCTTCCTCCCTTGGGTCCTCATAAAAAAGCCAGTGAGTCATCTACTGAAGCTCCTGGGGGGCATCCTCACAGAGGCGAGGGGTATGTCAGGAGGAGCTAGCTGTCTCTTAGCAGGCCCCTGGGGTCTCCTGCATCCAGCTACCTCTCCATAAATGAAGTCACTTAACCCCTCGGTGACCAAGATGCTTCAACTGGGAAACAAGAGCCTAGGTGACCTCTTGGACTCCATCCAGTAGTAAATTCTGTTTCTTGGATTCAGACCATTGCAGTAGGTCCTTAAATCTCTCTTCTTGCTAACATTTTTCATCTTAGAATCACAAATATTATTGAAGTAAGATTGGGTACATGTGGTTCTGTGTATGTGTTCAAATTTTTTACCCATTGATCTGTATCTGATAGAATCCAGAAAGGAAGCAGAATCCACACCAGTAATTAAAAAAGGGAACATTTAATATAAAGAGTTATTAACTGGTAGCAGGTGATTAGCCACTAAGAGGAGATAAAAGAGAACTCAAAGAATACTCTAGGGCTGAGAGACAGCAGCCAATGTTGGAACACATTTGGAGGCGGGGCATCCTCTCTAATGCTGAGATTTAGACTTCACTGGAGAGAGTGTGGCTGGACCCACTGGATGGCAGAGAAGTTCAGTGGATAGCCCCAGGCCAAGTCTGGTCACAGCCAGCTGGCAGGGGCTGGTGACTAGGGAAACCTGGGCAGGGACTGGCATACAGAAAGCCTCCCACTGGGGTCCCAGCAAAACTCGTTGGAGGGCTTGGGTCGTTGGACCTCCCACACAGGTGCCTCTAGCAGCCACACCCTAGGGACCAGAGAGAGGAAGCAACCAAAGCAAGAGAAGCCTCTTGTTCTGGCCCTGTCCCTTTTCTGACATCCTCTACTGACAAAACTTAACTTGGTTTCAGCTGCCAAAGGAAAAACCCTCAAGGTTTCCAACTCCAGTATCACAAAGCAGAGCAATGAAGTGTGAATTTGGAGCTCAGAGGCAATAGATTGATAATTGGCACACCAACCTTTGCCTAAATCATTAAATTCTAGCATTTACAAATGCTCACTACACATGATATGCTACAATACATAAAGTGATGCATTTTACAGTATTCAAAGGGTTGAGATAAAAAACTGTGGCCAAAGAAAAGGTGTGTGTGTGGGGGTGTTTCTATGGAAAGTAACCTCACAGGGTGATCTGATTATAAATGCCTAACTGGGCAGGTCATGGTGGGTAGTCATGCTCCGGGTATATAACTTCTTTAGTGAAAGTTTTGAAGCCAGCCCTGACCATTGTTCATGTGCATCTAGGTTAACACACCTTTGAAATGCCAGAAGTAATACCCCTGGAATGGGGTATTAACCCTAAAGAGAGCAAATAATCTTGTTAAGTATCTTGTAGTCCAATCCCCACCATGCTTTCTCCCATCTTCCTTGCATCCCTCCTTAATTTCAAATGCATAAAAGGGGCTGCAAAACAGTTATTCTCCAAAGCATTTGAGATCTTGCTTCTGGCATATGTCATCAGTTTGGCTCAAGTAAACTCATAAATTCTCTATAGGTTTGTACATTTCTTATGTTGACAAAACAGTGGCAGTGGGGTCCAGAGCATTGGTAATTTCTGCAACAGTCCCATAGACAGTTGACAATGAAAGTTTGTCAAATAAGCATACAGTAAGTCTCCGACTTACAAACATTTGAGTTGCGAGCTTTCACAGAAATGAATGGACCTCGCATTATGAACAAATTGCGGAAGTAGCTCACGTGTCTGCTCATGTCAGTTCACTCCATGCAATCCCCTATATGCCAGTTGTTGTACTGTACTGCACCAGCTTTTTAAGGTAACTGTAAAAGTAAAAATAGTTTATTTACAGTATTTTTGTGTGTATGTTTAGTTTTTTTTATACTTTATATTGTATATTTGTGTCAAAGATGTATAAGTCTCACTTTGTTGGACTTACGAACGAATCCGACTTACAAATGGTCTCCCGGAACGGAATTCGTTTGTGAGTCGGGGACTTACTGTATTGTGTTGCTCTATTAACTTTCTAATATTCATGACACACAAGTTTCATTTAGACCATCACAATATCACTCAGTAAGCCAACCATCTTTTGAAAAAGGAGACCATATTGTGGGTAAGTATTAATTTGTTTATTTAGTCAGCCAACAAATATTTAATGAGTACCTATTATATGTTAGATGCTGGGGATAACAGAGCAGGATAAAAATTTAATAGCCCCAAAGATTATACAGTGGTAAGTGCTATAAAGAAGATGCATAAGTTTAGGGAGACTTCACCTATTCACTAAGGTTGGGAAGAATTCCTTCAGGAAGTGCAATTGAAGGTGAGCTGAGAGGAGTTAGTTGCCTAAAAACAGGGTGTGGAGGGAAAAAGCATTCGAGGACTAGGGTACAACATGTACAAAGACGTTGTGATGGAAAATAACATATATTCAAGGGATTGAAAGGAATGTGTGCCTGGGGTCTGGGGATCGTGGGAAGGGAATCACTGAGGTGGGTGAATTCTCCTGCTGTCTGCTTTAGACTTCACCTGTACCCTCAGCTCTCCTGGTCTCCAGCCTGCTGGCCCACACTGCAGAGTTTAGACTTGCCAGCCATATTAATCTAATGAGCCAATCCTTACAATAAATCTCTTCATATGTATATTACATGTCCTGTTGGTTCTGTTTGTCTGAAGAGCCCTGACTAATAAAGATTTTGGTAAGTAGGCAAACGGCATGCAGATACTTCTTAAGGATTTAATTTTTCTCAGTGGTTCTTAACTGGGGGCAATTTGGGGACTTTTGGAAATGTCTGGAGACATTTTTGGTTGTCACCACTTGGGAGAGGTGATATTGGCATTGAGAGGGTAGAGACAAGGCAAACCCTTTTAAAATGAAAAAAGTCCCTCACACCAAATAATTATCCCATTTTGTCAATAATAGTAAGTTGCTCTATCTGAATGGATAGCCAGGGAAATATTTTAAGCAGGACTGGGGCTAGGGGGTTTGGGTGGGGTGGTGGGAGGAGAAAACAGTGAGTATGTTTTTTTGTTTTGTTTTGTTTGCATTTCAAAAATATCTTGCTATAGAGGAAGACTATAGTTAATACACACTGAAATCAAAGGGGTCTTAAGAAATAACTGCTATCAACATTTGCTTTGTAAGACCTTAAGTAAACTTTATTTATTATCCTTCATAGTGTTATTATTTTAAAATCATAGCTATAAAAATTCTGGACCCCATCTCCAGGAGGAAAGAGAAAGTGAGCAGCAGCATTATTCAAATGGCTTAGCATAGGAGGGAAAAACAAGGGTAACGTTCATTATTTAGTTACCTTATTCAAATGCCGTGTGTTACAGATGTGTATGAAATTAAGGAATTAGTTTATTTTCCATTGACTTAACTTTCAGACTTAAAAGCATTGTCAGATAAGAATGCAACAAATTCCCCCAAATTTCCATATGGTTAAGTATTATCTAAACCTAGCTCAATAGAAAGTCATAAATATTCCACTGGGAAGGTAATGAAAACTAAACTCTGAGAATTCTAATTTGAAGCCAAAACCCCTTAGGTAAGACCTGAGGGAAAAGGGTTCTGACTGCTGTTGGAAGTTTTTGGTATTACAGTGGCAGATGTAAAATCAGGAAAAAGTACATTCAGATATCATAGTATGCACATAGTACATCACAGGACATTCAGATAGCATAGTACTCACTCTACAGTTTTCAGCCCATTTAATTTACCCTGCCTCTAACTCAGGAAGGGTAATATTTTAACAGTTGGGCACCATTTTATTGAATGATTTTTGTCTTAGTGTAAAATCTAAGTTACAGATATACTTCTATTAAAAGGTTTGTATTAAGACTTTTAAAAAAGATTTGTTTCTAACTCTCTTTAAAATGAACTACAAATATTGAAAAAGCTTTGTTGAAAAGGTTTTAACTAGATTTGTTTGAGTATTTGGCAAATCCTTAATTTTCCTTCTAAATTCTCTTTGAACTAGGTAAATTGGTTCACCTAGAACTAGCTTCATCAATGTGCCAGTTTTCACTGTATTTTCAAAGTAGCAAGCGCTTCTTTTGATCCTTAAAGAAAGAGAACCTATGGGGGGGAGGAGGGAAGATGGATTGTGAACAAATGCTAAACAGCCACTGAAATAGCTACAAGTAAACCTGCCCCCCAAATAAATATTTAAATACTTCTATCTTAATATAAACAGAAAAATTAAGAATCTCCAGGATGGCTGGGGGATAAATAGCCATAAAAGTATTCCTTAATTAGACAAACCCTAGAGTACTACAATTAAAGAGATTCCATTTGTTCTCATCTTGGAGAAAAAGTATGTATTGTTCTTTGCCGTGTTAAGCTCTCTAGACACTTTTATTAATCTATATCTTCAAGCTTCCTTTCCCCTTCCCATTATTTGCTTAAAACAAACAAGCAAACAAACAAATTAGAGCATTAGAAAGGAAAGCTTGTGAAAACTCAAGTCATTTGATTGTTACCAATCAGTGTGTGTATTTGATTCTCAACAGTTGATATCATAAAGACTAAGTAATATTTGGGACTTAGAGCTGTATATATTCAGTAACTGAGTATTCAATCCAGGGGCTTCTGTATAAATTTTTTAAAACTGTGAACTGCCTGGCTTCCTCATCTGTACTTGGCTGGCTCCAATACTACATTTTACTCCCAATAGTTATGCATAATCACCTTTCACTCACAAACTGATAAGAGAAATTACATTTCTTTGGACAAGGAAGCAATCTAGATAGCAGTTAAAAGGAAGTGTTAATGAACACACAGCTGCAGAGGTGAAGGCTGCAGTTTTTAAAGACTGGTCTGCAAAGAATCAGGAGCACAATTGATAAAAGCCCTGACCTCCCTACCTCTTGCTACATCACATTTCAAATAAAAGAAAACAAAGATTTTAGAAGAGGGAACAACATGTGGCCAAGTGTTCACACTAAAGTCCCTGAAATCAATCTACTTCACTGGAGGACCCTTTAAATGTTAGAGTATTTTCCTTCATGCTTTGTGTTTTTATTTTTGTTTTTTTGTTTTTGAAACTTATCCTGTCTTTGCTAGATTGTTGGCTGACAAACGATTTTTAAACATTTCTATGACTTCAGCTTATGTATTCCAGAGAGGGAAAAACCTTTTGTTATAGGTAGTAAAAACCAAGCCAAACAGATAGTCAGGGTTGTGATTTGCCAAAGGTCAAAGGTCATGACAAGTGAATGACTCCAGAGGCCTTGAGGTCAAAGGTGCCACTGGAATCCCATAACCTCCAGGAGGCTTTTTACATCACAAAGAAGAGCAGCGTTTTTTTCTAACTTCTGCGAAGGAATCTATAGGCATGTTCACGTTTTTCCTTGAAAAATTTTTTCAAAATGATTCTGCCCATTATTATTTATCCCCTTGAAACTAAGTGGCACGAAATAGGATTTTATATAAATTGAATGTCTTCTTAGCCTTTTCTTAGTATGGCCTATTGGCAAACTAGAGGAAGAAGAACTGAGATTAATACGTGTTTTTTTTTTAATGGAAAATAAGCACATTTTTTAGAAGGTCAAAACCCACGCCAAAGAAGTATATTTATCTTCTTTGTCATTTTCTTGTTCAACTCATGTATATTTATTGAATGTACCTAAAAATTGTTTTTCTTGAAAACAATAAATAGCTAAGAACAATAGTGCTTTTGTGCTTCTATTTGGGATATATCTTTATGCTAAATTCTTAACACAGATCCAAAATAAGGTTTTGTATCAGGACCCATTCTGATATTATAATTGTTTTGTATGTTTTATTTTGGCTTGTTTGCTAATTTAAAACAAACAAAACTTCAGTGATGCCAGGGCCACTGTTTAGGTCAGAATGTCTGTGGTACACTACACAGTACATTATTAGTAGCTGCTTCTATTCCTATCCCATGTGAACTGGAGGAAAAATGCAAACCTTGCTGTTCAACTCCACTGGTTCCAAACCTCTCATGAGCACTTAATTCCTCATAGAGGAGGAAATAGTCACACTGTAGAATCCTGTGGCCCATGAAGGGTAATTGGATAACATCTTTTGAAAGATTTACAAGGCTGCCAAGGATTTTGCCAGCTTTAAACCTGATTGATTCAGTGTGAAAAGATCTGAACAATTCTGACCTAAAAGTTTAAAGACAGACCTTTCCTGTGAAAGGATAATTTAAAGCCTGTAATAAAATTGTATTGAAAAACACCACATTGAAGAACACAGCCATAAACTGCAAAACGTAGTATTATGTTAAAGGACATTTTCCCCCGCTTAAGTCCTCTGAAAAGATCCCTAATTGTTCACCAAATACTTTAATGATGAAGTGTTTTTGTTTTTGTTTTTGCCTTTTTTTCTCCCTTGGAAGAAATTCCTAAAGAAAGACAAAACTAGCCAACTAGTTTGATTTCCCAACCAAGATTATACATACAGATGGAATTTATACAACTTTGTTTTTTATTAGGTAAAGTAAAATTCCATTTATCTTTAACAAACATTGGACCAAACAGACTTGTTCCATACTTTAATTTTTTAAAGTGCTGATGCTCATCACATATTAATTTCCATTTTGACAAAATATATATGCTAATAATTAGAGCAACACTTTGTGAGTAGGCTCAAATGCTTGTGATGACTCAGACAGATTAATGATTAAACATCTTCCAGCTAATTACTCCAGGTCATTAATTATTTATCCACATCCATAAGTCTATCATCTATTTTAACCTCTCTTCTACTTCCCATTTTAAGAGGCACATTTAGAAAAACTAAAACATAAACATTGCAAGTAAACAAAATTGAGTAGAATACATACATCTTTTTTTTTCTTTTTCTTTAGAATCAGAGAAAAATTGAGACTATGATATTTAGACAAAAGTCTTTTTATCTTTAAACAATACCTCTTTTGTGACATGTTCACTAACTTTGTGTTTCCTTCTCAAATTTCAGTTTGAAGGATTTAGGGAAAAGTGCCATGTGCTCACTTACCTATGATTTAGGCGATATGCCATTTGCCTTTTGATTCTTAGACGTTTAAAATAGGAATCTCAATTTATGGGTACTTTTGTCACTATACATATATTTACATGTGACCAGAAATGATTGCTTTTTAGGTAGGTTTGTGAGAATACTAGCTTTCCAACAAATTGAAAGCCTGCTTTAAAAGACACAAGCAGAACTGTGGCACTAAGAAAAAAGTTTCAATGAAGAAATATGTAGAGGAGGAGACCTCTCCCGTGTAAACTAGTTCATCCTGAGAAAAGGCGTTCAGAAAGGAAGGAGGGGACGAGGTGCTGGCTCTCATATTTCTTTCCTGAAGAATTAGGTCATAAGTTAGCTTAGGCGTTTACCCTTCCACACACTAACTAGAGTTAAGTGTCTAGGAGGTAATTCAACGGGCCACCTGAAAATCCTCCGTCTTGTGAATTAGAACAGTTCTCCCCTTACTGAAGTCATCAAGAGTTGAATAAATTGCACTGTATCAACTGCCAGCTGGCCGTTAGCAATTTCTGCAGGTTGCGTTATTACATCGGTCTACAACAGTACTCTAAATTGGCATGGTCCCCAGAAGCTTTTCTTCAGCATGTTACAGTCAGTTAAGCTGAAAATTGGTAACTACTGGAAAACATACCCCAGGGTGAATGAGGAGGCAGATTACGAATTGGCAATAAAAATATTTTTTGATATGTTCACATCACATCAAACATCTTTATACAAGTCATCTTCCAGTAAAGGCTTAGAACAGACAGCCTTTTCAAGAGGCCTGATTTTGAGTTCTGGTGCCACCTAGCGGAAATGAGGAAGAGAAGATGCCTGACTTGAGTCGATCAGGACTATTGTCTGATGAATGTCCTTTAAATCGCTTTGTATATAAAAGAAACTTCATAACTTTTTCTGATTCCAGCCTACCTGTGCAGCATGACTTGCAACTATTCTTCTCTATGAATTTGTCATAATAGCCAGGTTTGGTCTATTCCCAAACAACATTCCTCACCTTTGCTCATGTTACCTTCCCAGCCATAAAGAGACTCTCTTATCCTTTTAGAATCTCGTATTTGGAAAGACCATCTGGTTGGATTAGATGTCTTCCATACTTGTGCCTCCCATAAAATTCCCTTATAAGAAAGTCCTCCTACCTCTTCTTGAACATCTCTAGGGGCAGCGAATTCAACCTGATCTGAGATGGCTTATTATAGTTCAGCTACCTCTGGTAGACAATATTTTCTCATATTAGCCTCACCGCTCCAGCTCAAGAGCAAGGCAAGTACGCGAGGGCAGCGTGGGTTCAGTGCATAGACTCTGGAACAAGTTGAGTTCAAATCCCAGCTTTGTAGCTTTCTAGTTGTGTGACACTGAGCACATGGTAAGTTCCCTAGGTCTCAATTTCTTCACCTGTAAAGTAAGGATAAGAATAGTGCCTATTACATCAGGATTGTGAATCAGCTTATATGTGTGAAAGTGCTTAGAGCAGGATGTAACTCACACTATATGTTTTATAAGTGTTTTGTTATATTTATAGCTTTGGGGTTTCATCAAGACATGGGTAATGGTTGTAACAGGAATAGATGAAAAGAGTGCATTGAATGTTATGTCACAATGTATAGATTTGGAACACTCTACCTATAAGATGCTCCACTAGTTTCATTGGGATATCAGATTAGGAGACGCTGCATGCTGTATGCAGCTACCTTGTATATACAGCTATATGCTAAATACAACTGTGTACAGACATACGTACATAGATGTGGGGTAATTAGCATCATCAAAGCTGCCAATTTCTGACATATAACCTAACTTTGTCTAACTTGGCATTTCCAAACCTGTTTGAGCCAAGAATCCTTGTTAATATAACATCTTATCACACATTTATATTTTAGGAGAGGGATCTTCAACTCAAAACATTTAAGGACAAAACAAATAAAGTAAACTGGGGAAGGAGGTCAGGTGAAATACAGTATGGGATAGTATGAATTATGGGGAAAACTAGAGGACACATATTCACTTAAATGCATTTCAGTTTGGCAAATAGAAAACACTGCAGGACAAAAAACAAAGCAAAAAACAGAAACAAAACATATCTGCAAGCTGAGCCTGGGACATATTCAGCAAATGTGTGATTCCTGTAGAGTCAAAAGGAGAACTAACTGAGTAGCCTGGGAAAAAAACAATTTTTAGAGATAGTAAAGGTAAGTTAATAAAAGAGATTTTAAGGGAATGGTAAGAGATAGGACCAGGAAAAAGTAGCACCCCGGAAACAAAAAGAGGCAAAACAGAGAGGTCTCTGGGACCTCTAAGGAGAGGGTATAATCATTTCCCATTGCTCCTGTTACAAAGTACTGAAAACAGTGGCTTAAAATAACACAAATTTATAATTTACAGTTCTGGACAATTGACATGGGTCTCACAGCTAAAATCAAGGTATCAGCAGGGCTGCGTTCCTTCTGGGGACCCTGGGGGAGAATCCACTGATTCTAGCTTCTAGAGGCTGTCTACAGTCCTTGGCTTGTGGCCCCTCTCTCCAGAGAAGATGTCTTGTGTCCAGTCCTTTTCATATCACATCACTCTGACCTCCTCTCATGCCTCCCTCTTCCACTTTTAAGGAAACTTGTAATTACACGAGATTTACCTGGATATTGCAGTTTATTCCCTCTATTTTGAGGTCAGCAACACTAATTCACCTGCAAACATAATTCCCCTTTGTGATGTAACAGAACATATTCATCGAGTCTGGGGATGAGAGCACAGTCATCTTTAGGGGAGCCATGATTCTATCTGTAGCAAAGTCAATAGGAGGACTAGTGAAGAGAGGCTACTGTGTCTGTGAAAGACAGAACTAGAGCTTCTTTACCACCCCACCCCCAAAACTATGCATCCCCTTCCTTTATAATAATGAGAGAGAAAGCTGAGAAAGGGAAAGGAAATTGAAACTCACTGGTCAAGAAATTATGTTTGTAATTCATGGTAGGTGGCTGTACGGTGTCTGTGAATGAGAATAAAGATGCCCCTTCAGGAAGATGGATTAGAAAAGGGAGCCTCGTATAGGCAAATAAGTTCTCCCAAACCCACCCTTCCCCCATGTGGAGGAAGATGAGTCCAAAGAGGTGTCCATCCTTCAAGCTGATACAGTCCTGTAAGACTGTACAGGTACAGTGTTCATGCAGCCTTTGGCTGGGTTCCTTTGTATGGGGCACCACCTTCACAACCACAGTGGCATGCGGGAGACAGCCTACGTTCTGGGCTCCCCTGAGAAAGCCTCCCCTCACCCTCTGTCATGCTCAGAGACTTGCTTATTCCATGGCCTTCCCCAAACTTTGTAGGGTTTGTACAGGGAATTTTGTACAGAGTTCTAGTAGAAAAGCCCATAGCTATGCTATGTTGGTTCTTTACATAATATCTTCCTTCTTGACAGTGAATTCTCTAAAAGTAAATCATTTTGAAGGTCTTTTTCCAACCCCAGCAGACTGTGTTTCAACCCCTGCCTGTATAGGTGCTGTCTAAATATGGCATATTGCGAAGGAGTTAAAAAAACATAATAATAATGAAAATGAAACGTGGAATATAGAAAACGAATATAAAAAGGTGATCCATAGACATGTCGTGAGTTAGCTGGATATGCCTATTGGCTCTACATTGTTATACTAACTTAATAGGGACCTAGCTCTTCCTCCTTTCCTCCTAGTCTCTGAGCCTTCTATTTCTTTTTTTGTGACTACGTCACTTACTTCAATGATTTGCCGTATGTCTTCACTCAGATGTTCCCTGAGCACTTGTCTATGCCCTATTCTAGGTATTGATACATGAGTCAAATCCCCTGCCCTCATAGACTATATTATGCCACCCCACCTATGATCTCTTAAATTCCTGTAGGCACCCAAAGTTAACTCCTCCATTACTGACAACCAAGAAGAAACCCAACTTTCCTCAGGTTTGAGTTAATCTCGCAGAGCAATGAATACACATGTCACAATACTTTATTGGAAGTGAAAGCCTACCTAATCATATGACAAAGTTTTAGCTGCACATAAAGCAAACCCTGATGAGCAACGGCAGCAGTGCAAACTTCCACCCAGATTCCACGGTGCTAGGAGTGGGTGGTATCTGCCACATCTTCATTCTTCGATATGCCTGAGCGTCAGCAGAGCTGGGCTCTTTCAGGCAGTTAAGAGCCTGAGGTTATATATAAATAAGCAGACAATGAGCCATTGGGCTTAATGGCTGAATGCTAGCTGCTGCTTTGGGGCTGCAACTGGGGCATGCAGTTTAATCTTGGAATCCTGGGCATTAATTGTTCAACCATATCATCCTTAACCTAATATTTACAAAACCAGGAATTTCAGAAGTAAAATGCTTGACCTAAAAACTTATTATTATTTTCAGACTTTCAAAAAACCACACTTCATGATATACATAAAGGAAAATGCTTATCACGATTCTGTTGCCTATTTACCTGTAAATCTTTTATGATGTAGCATTAGGGAAATTGTTAGACTGAATTATGCTGGTTTGACACTTCCAAATGCCTAAGTGAAGAGATTCCTGAGTGGTTTGGAATGTGGTTTAAGATCAAGAGGCAGAAGATATTTGTACTCATAGAATATAATTCACATTTAAGAAAGCCTTATTCTTTGAAGATTTAGGCAGATTGGCAATCAATACATTCGTTATTCGCTGGAGAATTGATTTAATAATCCAGTGCTGATCTGGTATGAATTGTTGACAATTGAAGCAATTTTGTTATCTAACACGTTCAAATGATCACTTCTGCATGTTATTTTGATGTAAGAGCTATAATTTCATGTTTATCACATGTCTTAGGTGCTATGTTCATATCTTCTCATTTAATCCTCACAACTTCCATTTTATAGGAGAGAAAACTGAGGTACAGTTGACTTGAATCCAGGCAATCTGAGGATAAAATTCAAGCTCTTAATCCTTTCATTTCCTCCTTGTCATTAATTTAAACTTTTTTTAGTTAATAATATCTGGGAAGCATGGGTTTATAATATTAGGGGTGAAAATGGCTAGCTTTAAGAAAAAGGTAAATTGAAACAGAAAGCAATTAATTTCTCTTAATGTAATGAAGGATGATCTAAGTACTCGTGGAGAGGTGATTTCATGTATGGAAATTTACAGGGGAAAAAATCCTCTTTTCTGAATAAGCAATCATAGCATTAATCCTATTTTCAAATTTTTATATTTACTTTTGTTTTTACATTTGTTCTTAAAACTTGGTATTTTCTACCAAAACTATCAATATATCATTATATGTATATATAGTCTCTCTCTCAATATATATATATATATATATATATATATATATATATATATATATATATATATATATACAGACACACATATATTCCATTATTTATCCATAAACAGCTGAGAACCATTGCCTTGGCCCTCTTTACTCATCTACAAATCTTTCAGTTCTTCAGTGTTTGGAAAGGAAGTGTGATCAGTAGACTAACCTGCAACCAAAGAGGCTTTCAGTCAAACCCTTGCCCAAGGCTGACTGGCTTTTTGTGCCTCCATATCTTCTATCTGTAACAGGAGAAATGGAGCAGAACCTAACAGACAGGGTTTCTAGGAGGATTAAACCCAGTAAGGAATCTCAATAGCACCCTCCCTATGGAAGAAATTTAGAAGCTGAGCCGCTAAGTCTGTTGTGTCATGTGCTGGTAAAGACACAGCCTAGTTTATGGGGGGAGTCTGGTTAAATTCCAGCTCTCCTTCTTGGAGTCAATAAACTAGGACTCCACATAAGTCCCACTCAGGCTAGCCTGCATGTGCTAAGTCACAAATCGCATCTCTTGCAAAGACATCTTTCCCTCCAATGTGTGGTGGCCTTGAGGGAGGTTGAGAAATAGGGAAACAAAGATCTAGTAAAATTGAATTCCTGAAAAATCACTGAAGTAATATACACTGGGAGGTGCATGATGGTAGCATTGTATAATAAGATTAGAAAATTTTTCAAATGCGAATTTTTTGCCCTATGATTATGACCATGGATGCAATAATTTTTATGTGGCCATGAGACTTATATAAGGGTTGCTTAGATTTCTTTCCTGTGTACCTTTTGGAAGATTAACCTTTATTATTATTATTATTATTATTATTATTATTATTATTATTATTATTTGCCATTATAAGATTCCTAAAAAAAATCTGAAAAGAGACACTCAAGTGTTTCAAAACACTGTTCTGCAGTGCTATATTTTCTCTACTTAGCATGTACTGAAGTATTGGTAATTTAAAAACACTTTATTTAAAAAATAATTTTGATAATTTTTTTTGCAATGGCTTTTAAAAAATTGCTTTTTGGAATTGTAGCCATTGTGGAAAGCCAACAATTAAAGAAGGATATGACAGTTCAAAAAAATTGAACACTTTTGGTATGTGAAAAGTCATTTACAATCACACCTCAAATTTTAACTCTTAATATTAGTGGAATAGCTATAGCTGAAAGGGTCATTACACACTTACAAAGGAAGTTTCACTATAGTCAGCATTAGGAGAAGTGTTGACAAGAACTGTTGAAAATAAAATCTCAAGAAAACCTTTTGATTTAAAATTCTATTTTTTGTGTGTGAAGGTCATTTTTGTGGAAACTTATACTTTATTGCAACATAATAAAGAAATGAGAAAATAAGCAAAGAAAATGTTATTTAGCCCAAAGTAGCAGGACAGTCTTTAAATAAGCATATAAATAGCCCATGAGACATTCTGAGGCTTTTGTCTTGGTGACCCTATTGGTCTATTCAGAATATTTGTCTAATACCGATTTGGATGCAGTACATCCTTTTCTTATGGTTTTAATTGATTACATAAAATTAATTTGTCATGACAAATAATCTGGATTTTCTTCACTGTAACAGGGTTAATATTCTTATAAATATTATACCAGAACATTTTAATTTCTTACCAAATTAATGTCCCCCTTCAGCTCAAGGACATGGGGAAGATAGATTTTTCTGTCTCCTTACTAAAATCATAGCCTTGCAAATCAGGATACCTTCATAAGAAAATTTTCTTAATTTATTTATATCTTCTATAAGCATAACAGGAAATAAACCTAGAGGCTTGACTCATAGAGTTTTTCCACAGAGAAGATAACCTTTCCAACATAAAGACACAGTAAACTCTTCTTCTTTCATACTCTTTAAAACCCATAGAACTCAGCTAACTTTTAAAATTGTGCTATAGAATAGCAAAATTTTCAGAATTGGATCTGAATTGTTAGAAGGTTAAAATCAATGAAATATAAATTGAATGACTACATTCATTTTTTCAAGTTTGTGTTTTGAGGAATCTGGTATTCAACTCCAGTTCCACTGCCTTTTAGATATGAGATGAGGCCATTTGGAGCCTTCATCCCTCTTAGTATTACAATTCATACGTTTTAGTGCAGTGTGTTTGATTCATGTGTTTGATTACAGGGTGCCGCTCCAGACCCTACTGGGGTTACATGATATATATGGTACATATATATCATCCTTAGAAAATCAAAGGAAAATTAAGAATTCTGAAACACATCTGTCCAAAGGTCTTAGACAAAGGATTGTAGAGCTTGTACTCCTAAATTCTACATTGAACAGTGCTTTATTATGTGTTTTACTACTTGGTATATAAAAAAAATATTGGGTTCTTTTCTGAGAGAAGAAGGGGTTTACAAAGTGCAGTCTGCCTAAGGAAGGATACATTGTGAAAGCAAACTTTGCTGACATTACAATCTTTTTAGACCCAACCATGGAGAGCAATGTAGGGGAATCCAATATAATGGACTCTGAGGCCAAGAAGGTTGGTCTTATGAAAGGAAAAGTCATGTACAGAGGTAATTAATCGACAGTTATTTCACTCTAGTGACTAAAGAATTGTGTCAAAATGCCTAATTCACTTTGCCCACGTGAACTTGGAACAGCTTGAGCACATAATGTCATTACTTCTAAGCTGTACATTTCACACATTTAAAATTTTCTGAGATTGGGAGATGTCTTACAATTGATGGAATCTTAAAATGGACTGTCATCAGATGGAAGTAATGATGTGTTATTGTGTGAGTTTACTCCACCTGGCTGTTGTTTCTGGCTGCATGATGGGACAATTAAAACAATTTCTCAATCATAAATTATATAAGGATCTTAATAGGAGAGTGTTTAGGCCATTTGGGATGCTGTAACAAAAATACTACTAAACGACAAAAATTTATTTTCCAGTATTCTGGGAAGTCCGAGATCAAGGCACAGGCAGATTGGGAGTCTGGTGAAGACCTGATTCCTGATTCATAGACAGCCATCTTCTTGCTGTGTTTTCACATGGTGGAAGGGGCAGGGAGCTGTCTGGAGCCTGTTTATAAGGGCCTCACCCTCATGATCTAATCCCTTCCCAAAGACCCCACCTCCAAATATAAATACATTGAGGATTAGGTTTCAGTGTACAAATTTTGGGGGGACACAAACATTCCATCTATAGCAGAAGGTCTTGATCGTTACCTGAAGCCCTCCATTGTCAGCATCAGTTCAAGAAAGCACCAGCATCAAAATTAGCAGAATGTCAGAAGCTTATAGGAAGACCCCAAAGACAATATTGGGACATATTTTAAAAGCATCACCAATGCTGTGGATGGCACAGAGAATGATTTTTGGGAAGACAGAGGGGTTAACGCCTCTCTGTTGGAAGTGATCCAAAAGAGTAAGGAAGATCCTGTGAAGGAATTTACCTATTTACTTTTTATTCTGCTTTTTTTTATGAGTGCAAAACAATGAGATATGAAAAGCATTATATGAGTATATAAATCTAATTTTTTAAACAAGCATAAGAAATTCTAAGAAAGCACTGTGCCAGTGTAATTGGCTGATTAAAAAAAAAAAAAAAAGCTCTGCCTGAACCAGTGGTGGTACATCTCACAATTGGTAATGTCTTAGGCTTGATGAAATGCCATTCCCTTTTATAGACAGGCTAAAAGGACTTGAGGGTGGTGAGGGTGGCTGAGCAAAAAGCAAAGATTCCAATCTTAGACTATTCTTCTTCTAGTTGGTTTTGTTCCTAAGTCCAAGTTCATTTCTTATTTCCCTCCCTCCTTTTCCTGGTACTCTGCTGCTAATGCTTAAATGGACTATCCATTTTATTAATTCCCAGGCTTGCCAGCACATAAACCTTTGAGTACAGGTCAAAGACTGGACTTTTGGCCACAAGCAAATTAAGTGGATATCTTCCCAATGATAGCATGTGCCTAGAAAGTTTAGGCTTTATTTTCATGAGTTCTTACCTAATGCAAAATAAACTTTGAATTTATGTTTCCTAAATTTCATTCAGCCTAGAAATTTTTTCTCTTATAACTCCCCTTATTAAAAGAAGAGTATGAGACCATTTGAAAAAAATTTTGATGTGCAAATTGGTATACCTATAACCTGCATAACACAACCACATTGCAATGGAAATTTTGTCGAATTTTCAGCTTTTAGCCACAGCACATTAAGTAGAACACTTCATTTTCTATTTACTTTTCCTTGAATGTCACAGTAACTAGGACGTTGGTTTTAAGATTCTTTTCATTTTGCTTGTATAATCTGAATAAAACTGTACTCCATCAAGGCCAGTTCAAATATGCTAACCTGATTAATAGAAACACAAATCTTAATTCCAAAAGTATTGGAAAGTAAAATGTCTTTGTTCATACTTTCTGTAAGTATTTTTGATATGGCTAGAAAGCATATTTTTAAAACTATCTAAAGTCTACTGGTTAAGTGAATGAGTTACGAGCCACACTACTTGGGTATGAATTCCAACTCGGCCACTTTTAAGCTGATTTTAGCAAGATACTTGTTTTCAATGTTTCAGAATTTTCTCATGTGTAAAGTAAAGGTCGCAAAGGTTATAGTAGTATTTTATAGGATTGTTAGGAGGATTAAGTTGAGTTCATACATGTGAGCCACTTAGAAAATTACCTGTTACATAATAAATAATCAATAAATGTTTGTTGTTGTTATTAATCTTTAAAATCTATTTTATATATCGCTCTTCCTAACAGCGGCAGTTTTTTCTCAAATTTCTTTCCCTTGTGTCTCTCCAAACTCTAGCCTATTACATTATTTTTTTTCAAAATCACCCAATTTCTTATTTTCTCCCAAGTGTAGTCTGTTCTTTCTTATATAAACCAATTTAAATTTTGTAGGCACGATTCTTCACCCATTACTCCAGTTAGCCTAATAAAAGTCTGGAGTCCAGTTAAAGTCTGGAGCAGGTAGATAAAATATCTTTCTAAGAAACAAAGTGACTGGTAGGGAGCATGATGTTGGGAGGAAGGGAGACTGTTATTTCTTAAATATTTTTCTTGTGTCCACTTTGGTGTGTTCCTGTAGGAATGTGTTCAATTATATTTGTAAATGTCATATAAATGTACAAAATAGAACATGAAGTCACTTAGTCTCCCATCCAATGATTGAAAATATATGCTGACAGTTATTTTTAACAATTAATGGAATTAAATTCAATTTATCAAGTCTGGACTGGAAAACAGAGTGTTTTATTGATTTCTCATTGAGCCTGCCAAAGTACTATTCTTCTTCTTGAGTATAGTGGGGTAACTCATTTAGAAATGACCTGCAGGAATATATTGAAGGTTCATTGTCCAAAAATAAATTTTAGTACTTTAAGAACATGACAAAAATATCTATAGCATATATTTTAGTAATATATTTTGTGTTATATACAATGGTAGGCTAGTAAATGTTTAATATCTATGACCTGCCACCCTCCAACCCCCCCTTCCCCCACCAAAAAGAACATCAACCTGTTTTGCTACATTTTCTGGTCTCCATGGCATAAATATTTCCACCATAGCCAATTTTGAGTTATCAGTGTGACATCACTGAGAAGAATTGGGCAAAGATATTAGTAGGGCATATATGGAAATAATAGGGTATTTCCACCATAAATGTATAACAAATGTAAATAACCCCAAGGGCATAAATAATAGTAAAATACATTAAAATGATTAGGAAGTAATGACTTTTGCATGTTTATTACCTTTGCTTTTAATGTAATTTATTTAATTTTAAGCTTATATAATTAAATGTTTGATAATGGCTGTATTTAGTGACTGACTTTCAAACTTCCCAAAAATGTAAAAATTGACTTTTATGAGTCTGTATGAAATGGCTCTAGCACGTCACTTCTGTATTTGATATTATCCATTATTTGATATTATCAATTATAACATAGGCAAAAAATATTGAAGTTTAAACTCACGTAATGTCCTCCCCCCCTTCATCCCTCTGTTCCTTCCTTCCCTACTTCCTTCCTTCTTTCCTTCCTTCCTTCCTCCTTTCCTTCATTTTTTCCTTTCCTTTCTTTTGTTCTTGGTGATTTGCTGGACATGTTAAAGACTTAAATGGGTGGAGATCAGTTTGGATAAATTATAAAGTTACTAATTTATGGTATTGACATGGGGACTGAAATAAGTAGGTTACATTTATTAGGATTTTATAATATATACTTGCACTATATATTTTGACATATGTACATATCTACCTGTGTATCTAGATACAGTAAATCTATTTTTGTTTCTATGAAAACGATGTTGAATGCTATGGCAAGATTCAGTAAGGGTGAGTCACTAAAAAAAGGGTTACTGTGTGTGAGCAAGATCTGTGAAAAGGCTGAGGTTAGGGATACCAGCTGGCTGTTTCTGTATCTGATTGTGTTGCCAGTATGTTTACGTTCTTGGGCCACTTTAAAGAAATAAAACTGGAAATTTTAGATAATAAATTGCTGAATGTGGAGAATACTAACTTGCTGACTTATAATCAAAACAAAGATCTATATATAGAGAAAGGTGGACAAATGTGAATGTATTTATGTTACAATGAAATTTAATTATTTTTAATGATACTCATTTGAACATTTTCTTTTTCACTAACTGACAAACTTCTGCTGGAAGCCCAGAGAAAAAATGGCTTCAACTCTATTTATACGTATCATTTCCAAAATTTGTTTACTAAATTTTAAGTGAAATGGGGAGTAGGAGTGTTGTAAGTCAAACCAGATCATTGATAGCTTTAGATGTGTGTCTCCATACAATTAAATTTGACTGAATTCAAGAGAAAAAAAAAAGAATGTGGCTAGCTCACCTGTTTTCTTGAAATTATTACACAATTTATTCATTTTAGAATTTAGTTATTAATTTCTAACAACCTTGTTCACTTTTTGTTATGTAGTCCAGGCATAATAGGTACTTTTAAACAAAAAAAAAAAAATCCAAATTCTCTTTACCCCCAGTCATTGTCTTGAAATTGACTTTATAGATGCTTTTGGGTTTTTTTCTTGTGTGTATGCATAAAATAATTATTCAAACATTTTTGTTCAAAAATTAATATTAAATTTATTAAAGTTACAAATTTTATAATTTATTTCTGTTTTAGGTTTATAAGTCAGTTTATATAATTATATACTTATAGTAATTTAATAATACTTTAAAGAGATCTTTTTTTTTCCCATGGCAACCCACTGCAGCAGGGGCTGCAGCCTATGCCATCGCTGGCGACTCATGTCAGCCCAGCTCCAGGTTGAGCTGTTGTTCAGCATCTTAGCTGTAAAGGGCAGTGTCACTGGCCCTCATATGTGGGATATGAACCGGGGCCCTCTGGTGTCCCAAGCCAGCTCTTAACCAACGCGCCACTAGGCTGGCCCTAAAGAGATCTCTAATTAATGATTGGTGCTAATTCAAACTTAAAGATTGGTAAATATTTTAAACTAAATTCTCATTTGATATGGTAAAATACACTTTTTCAGTAATTTAATTTTCCAACTGACCAACTTTCAAATACTCAAGTAATACATTTACTTATTAAACTTATTTGTAAGTTCCATTAAATGTACAATATTTTTCACTATATTTCACTTAGCACTTTTCAACTTTAAATCATAAATTGAAATCAATTATTCAGTGACACATATTAAATTGGAGTCATAAGCCTGTTCTAATAGTACGAGTTCTCTTGAATATTACACATTATAGAAACTAAAAGCCCAGGTATCTTAACACAAAAATATTAGCACCATATACTTGATTCTCTTAGGTCTTTCTGTATTTAACTTTATATCTTTCCTGGGTTTATCAAATATTATTTGTTAAATAATTAACTGTATAATTGCAAGCAATTTGGGGTATATAGTCTCAGTTGGTTATGACAGCATAATGACCAGAGATGTTTGACAGTATATTCACTGGACTCTTTCATGATATTGATGGGCTATCTTAAGTCCCATATATAATCTCTCATATTTAGAGGTCTAACCCTAATAGCCCCAGAAGTCTATTTTCCAGGGCTACTCATGGAAATGTGAAATTCCCAAACATGATGCTATATGATTTGATTGGACCCTGTATTTCTTTGGCTCTTAGTATTTAAATGGCCTCCTTTGCAAGTTATGAAGACCTTCAAAATTTTGAGCATCTGCATTCATTTCATATTAATTTTATCTCTTTGAGGCCATACAACTTTTGCAAATGCAATAATGGTATCTAATTAAATTTTGAATTCCCTCTATTTATCTATTTGGCCAAATCTTCAAAGACCTTTCTACTGTCAGAAAAGCATTTGAGGCTTCCCGTTAGTTTAAACAAGATCAGAGTGGTTGTTCTATGACTTTAACGCCGAAAGAACTGAATAGATGCATGTTGAAGGGAATTCATCAGTGCTATTTGTTCACTCCTGTTTTCCTGAATATGTAAATCCTCTATCAAACAAAGCGTCTTCTCTGTGAAACTTAGAAACCATGCCTATGAAGTGAGACTATGGAGAGGCTTGTAAAATTTTAATTTTCTCTAATTGTAAATACTGCCAGATTGGGCAATAACCTCCCTCAGCCCCCTAGATCCCTTTAGAAAAAAATAGCATCATTGATTTCTTATGAAAATATATGGAACACTAATACAGTGGGCACATAGATCAAAGATGTCTCAGCAGCAAGCTGCAGGAAAGCATAATATGCCTATAAGATGGGCTATGACACACGACCACGGGGAGAAGAGGACATGGGGAGTAAAGGGGAGGGAAGACAAGTCAGGGAAGAATATACAATGTATTGTTATTTCAGCCCCACCTCCATATCTTTCTGCATTTTAATCAAAATGATTTGAAAATAATATTTTATTTAACTGCATATTGCTAAAAAATTTACTACACAAATCATAAATCAAATGGCAGTCAGAATAGCTAAAATATACTCATAAATCTTAAAAATATTCTTCTGAGGTGAGATTTGGTGTGGACTAGTCAACTTTTCACAACATAAGGCGAGGCAGTGGGTCTATTAGTAAATCTGTTCAAAAAGTCATTTTAGAAGCTCTACCAGCCTACTGAAAACCGAGTATTTTAATTCATATGCTTTTGACCTTTGCTTTCAGCAAAGGGTTTGAATTATCATAGTTCCAATTATACATTGTTAAATTGTTTTGCTTGGAACAAGCTTTAAAAATACTCAAGTAAGTAACAATTAGCTTCAAGGGACATATGACTTTTTAAAAAACCAGTATTTTCATTTTAAGTTGTTTTTTGTTGTTAACATTAAGTTAACAACATCCAGTCTTCTGATGAATGGAGCACAGCTGTAGGTATTAGCTTAGGGAAGAGGACATTGATCTAGACTAGAATATATGTTTCCTTGTACAAAAAGAGTGAAATGCTAAGTGAACAGAGTCCATTACTTATGTCTTATGACTAGAAAATTCGTGCCACCAAAAGATCTCATTGATGGGCCTGAAACAAATGCAGGGCTAAGACAAAGGCACAAACAAAACATAAATGCACATAGGGTGTGTATGTGTGTGTAGAAATTATATTTTATGTTGAAAACAAATAAGTCAGGTGAAACTCTTACATTAAAATTACTTAGGCATTGCTTTGAAAAACATCAGTTTTCCATCAAAGGCACGCAAACTTTGTTTGTTTTTTTAATTAAAATTTGTTGGGGTGACAATGGTTAGTAAAATTACATAGGTTTCAAGTGTACAATTCTGTAATCCGTCATCTGTTGGGTTGTCAGAAAAGTCATGACGTATTTTTTCTATGTTTTTCATTGCAAAAATATGTCGTGACTTTACCGACAGCCCAATATATCACATTATGTGCTCCCCACCCAGAGTCAGCTCTCCTTCCATCACCATATATTTGACCCTTTCTCCCCCCTTTTATCCCCCCTCCCCCCTTACCCCTCAGGTAACCACTGAACTATTGTCTGTGTCTATGAGTAATTGTTTCTTTATTTGTTTGTCTTGTTTTTTTGTTCTTTTCAGTTTTATGTCCCACATATCAATGAAGTGAAAATTTTTTTCTGGGTAATTTCTCCCTTTCTTTGCTTCACTACTCATTTTCCTAAGCCAGTACCACTCAGAACCCTCTAAACTGGTGTTGTCCATTTATTGAACAGTTAAATTGATGAATGTATTTATACTTATTCATAGTGCAGGTCACTGTTGTAATGGTGATATTCTGGTCTATGTATTCAATGTTCTATATAGGCTTTCTAAGGATCACAAAATTATTTGAGAAAATTTGATAATTGGGAGAGAGTTGCATTATCAAAGTAAAGAATTGAGCAAAATATAAAAATAACTGTGACACTTAGGGACAGAAAGAGAAAGAGAGGAGACTATTTTTACCCTAATTCAGATTCAAGGCAAGAGGAACAGTCTTTATGGAATTATCTGGAAAATTACTTCTATACTTTAATTCATTCAGATAGGATAAGCTTTGTCCTCATTGGTAGTTATATTATTTTCATATAAATTGTGATCAAATCCAGTATATACATATTTTACTAGAAGTGACTTTTTGTGATAGATTATTGTTTTCGTGTTTTTTTTTTAAATTCAGCTTTCCATTTTGATTATCACTGAATCCAGTTGTCTGTTGTGATTTGAAGTCACATAGTGAATGCTTAACTGTGTGGGTCTACTGAAGTGGGAAATTAATAATGGATCTGGGTTTGTCGTGTGGCCTCATATTTGCTTCCCACAATTTGAGGAAATGTCAGAATTATGGCTTCAATTAACATTTCTTTGAGAGGGATTTTTGCATCATCAGATTTGCTCCCAGCCTGGATCAGTAGAAGTAATAATTTTTGTTGTTCTTCATTTTGAAACTCAGAAGACATGCTGGCTTCACCTTATCAACTCATTTCAAACCATCCATTGATTTTAACATGTCCAGCTGGATAGCCCTGTGGATCAGATGTAATTTTGGGTAAGGTAGTCTAGAGCTTGGAAAACAAAATAGAGCCACGGAAGGATACTTCCCTAGGGTGAAAATCCTATCCTCAACTTTCAGAGAAAAAAATGTTTCCATTTCCCATGATGCAAAGCTAACATCCTATTTACTGAGACTCATTTACTGCACTAGAACATCTACTAGTGGATACAGCCCTGAAGGCAGGTCAGTGACATCAATAGTAAATGCATTATTAGAGCAAACCATAAATATAATTTTGTGTTAAAATAGAGACTTTTTATTTGAATATTATGTAAGAGATGTCAAACATCTGCTGAGAAGAGTGTACAGCAACTGAGAAGAGTGTACAGCAACTGAGTAAACTTAACGAGAATAAGGAATAACATTATTCCTAAAAAAATTTTGTCCATCTGACCTGTTTTACTTAAAAAAAAAAATCCTCTTATCTGTGGTATCCTTTGAAGTAGAGAAATACAGCTCAACAAGTCTACTTACCACAATTGCAATGTTTTTCTATTGTTGTTTTTGCTTTAGCTTATATTTCCCCAGTGAGAGCTATTTCAGTAGGTTTTACTATTAAATCAGTGCAATGCTGAGCTGTTCTTCTAGTGAGAGAGAAACATTTTGATTGAAGATTCCTTTCAACCTTGAAAGGGTCAGTTACATTTTACCCCAGCCAATGGCTTTATTGTCTGTGTTGCCTTGAACTGTGTTACAAATAATAGGGACTCTGCTCGCCTTTTAAATCTAGTATTTTCTAGTGCACGCTGCTTTTGTTTCTCCAAGGAAGAAGGGTGCTGAAGGCAATCTTTAAAGTATTTTTATATCCTGTTGTGGAGTGAGAAAAATAAATACACAAACATAAAACAAACCTTAAGCATCATTATTATTATTTTAACCTATGAGAGACATACTTGTCAGTTTTTTAAGAAAAAAATAATCAATTTCATTGGGGAAAAGGCTTGACACCTCATTTGGCTTTACCTTTATACAGAATTCAGTTGAGTCAGGGTACCATGACTTTATATTCAAAGAAGGGCACATGATATTTAAGACATGTATTTTAGTTAAATTTGTGTTATCTGCTTCCAAAATGTGTTTTTCATTGAATATGTTAATATAACCAATAGTAGGATAAAATCCCTTCTCCTTCCTCTATCCTCATTAATTGCTCCTGAATGCAATCACCTGAAATTCCACCACTGAATGCTTTAATTGCACATTTAACATTTTCAATCCCACCATAATTTAACAAATTTTTCTTGAAAAACAAAGTTCTTCAGGGAAAGGTAATATTTTATTTTATTTTTTAAAGATTTTATTGGGGAATTGTGTGTTGGGGGGGAACAGACAAGTTGCTGTCCATTTGTTCTTCAGTCTAATTGTGAAGGATGTTGCTTCACTGGCCCATGTTGGCATTGGCATTGTGCTCTTCCTGGGTGAGGTAGTTGGTTGCCGGCCATTGCACATCCACTGAATGCAGCTCACACCGGCTGCTGGCTGCTCATGCTGGCTGCCAGCCACTCACAGTAGCTTATGGTAGCCCACTGCAGCAGGAGCTGCAGCCTACACCGTCGCCGGTGACTCACAGCAGCCCAGCTCCAGGTCGAGCTGTTGTTCACCATCTTAGCTGTAGAGGGCACAGTGTCACTGGCCCTCATGTGGGATCTGAACCGGGGCCTTGCTGCTCAGAGCTGGCATCCCAACCCAAGCCAACTCTTAACCAACACACCACTAGGCTGGCCCAAAAGGTAATATTTTAAATATTATCAGTTATTTTTACCTAAATCAGGATTAACTTTGGACCCATTCCTATGATTTGATGTTGATCAAGGAGGGAAAATCATGCCCAGTGGGAAGTGGAAAAGATAGGTATGTGACTTTGGGTGCAAAAGACCAACATTTCATTTGTAATTTTAATTGACTGAACCCAGGAATCTTAAGTCTTTTATAGGACTGACATATAGCTTGAATGTTTACATGTAGAAAGGTTTCCTCTTGCTTAGGTTGCAGATTACCCTTCAGAGTTAGAGTCAGGTAGCATGATGTTTCTTAATCAAAAGCTGTATTGGTGGTAGTAAAACAGAAACTTCAAATTACTAATACCTGGGATTATTTTCCAGCCACATATATCCCCTAGTCAGTTAGCAATGAATCTCCCATTTCCAGTGGAAGACCTCTAAAGAGTTTGGCCTCATGTAGTTGATCCTAGTTGGAAAGGTCTAAGGAGGACTGCCCAGGGCAGAAACAACAATTTATAGCAATAGTCATGACATTTCTAATTGCTGGTGGTACTTGAATCTTTTCCCTGCCTTTGTCTCTTTTGTCTCTGGATGAAATCATACATTTTCATGACTTCAAATACTATATTCCTCTAAATAGTGTATGATTTTCAAACTACTATCTCAGCCAAGACATCTCCTCTGATCTTCAAATTTATATGTATAGACATGTCCACTTGACCATTTAATATGCATCTTCACACGAACGCACCTAAAAGTGAACTACTGAGTCATACTTCCACTCAGACTTGGTATTCCCTACCTTTGTGGTTTCTCCATTGTAGTAAATGCATTAACTTTCACCCAGTTTCTCAAATCAGGAACCTAAAAGTCAGCCCTGGTTCATTACTTTCCTCATCCCCACCTCCACCATCTAATCCTTTAGCAAATGCTGTTCAATCAAAGAGCTCTACTTTTCATTGTCTTCACTGCAATTGCCCAAATTGTGTCTGCCATAATCCCACATCACAGATGCTACTATGGCCCTGCAACTGGCTGTCTACCTCCACTCTTTTTTTTTCCCCTTTAAGTTAAATTAGATCATGACCTCTGCTGTAGTTGGAGTAGGTGTTGCACATGGAATAAAATCCTCATCTTGGTTTCCAAGACTGCATCATCTTGCCACTGCCTCTTTTTCCAACTTCTGCCAAACCCCTCCCACTCACTCCTCCAGGCTCATTGGCTTTTATTTTTAGTTCCTTGGACATTCCAAGTATTTTCTCACCTCAGGAACTTGGCACATGTTCACTCTGCTTACAGTGTATTTCTTTCCACTTTTTGAATGGTTGTGCCTTTTTTCTCACCTTTTAAATCTCAGAATAAATGTAACCTACACACAGAAGTCCTGGTGAACACCCTGCCCCTTGCCCACCTATTACCATCTACCCAAGCGCAATGTTTATTCCCATCACTGTGCTTTCCACTAGGCAATGATATGCAGGAGGTCAGAGAAGAGGTTTGTCTTACTGTGTTCATCCAGTATTCATCATGTTGCCTGGCACTTACGAATATTTAGGTATTGAATGAAATGAATGCCAATTTGTCTTGATTTTCCAATTGCTGCAACTATCCTGAAGGCTGTCTACTTGCTTCTTTTTAGTTTTTAGACCTTCTGCTGTTTCTCATTTATTTTTCCTACTGCTTTCTGGACACCTTCTTCCTTTTTGATTTCTGTGCATTATCTTAGACTTCTGCTCTCCAGCTTTGAATCCATGGGAGTTCATCTAATCAGTTCATTTATACTTATGTGTGAACCCTTTAAATGGAAGGCAATCTGTTGGGCACTGCAGAACATATGAGAAAAACAAAAGCCTACTCTTATACCATTGGCACATTTTTGGAAATAGACATTAGGCAGAGAGCAAGGGAGGAGAGGCAAGAACACAAACAAATAATACATTCAAATAAGGGAAGGACACAAGGGCACATAAAGAACTACATGGATTTCAAAATGCCTCACTGCATTCCTTGTTGCTGAGATACTACATAGTCCAAACCCTGAATTTTTTGGCTTCTGGGACCCAACTTTATGCTTTTTTTTTAATGCTCTGGGATTTGTCAATATTAGAACTACATATAAAAGTCTTTTATTGTTACTTGCATATATCTTTATATATCCATAATCTTACTTAAGAATTCTAACTTATTTGTTCAACTGGCAGTTATTTTGATGAAAACAAAAGATCTAGAGAAGTTTGTTTTATAATTTCAATGATAGAGACAATAGAAAAGTCAACTGATTACAGTATATTATTAAATATGCCACAACAATGCTGATGTCACCCTGAAGATATGCCCTTGACAGTCAATACATATCAGCAGCAACAATATAATTTTTCATTAAATTATTCCACCCACTTTCATGAATAAAATTTAGTTAAGTTTTAGAATCCACGAGTAAAGTAACTGCTCTTTTTTTGTTTGTTTGTTTGTTTGTTTGTTTTTTTAGCTGAGCCATCCTGCCACCTGTTGGCAGCTCAGCAGCTGCTCAGCTCGGGCCAGGACTCGAACCACTGTTGCTCAAAGCTCAAACTCTTGAGCAAGCTCTTAACTAACTGAGCCACTCAGCCTGCCCCTAAAGTAACTGCTCTTAAATGAAGAAAGTTCAACTACACTTTTAGAAATGTTTAGAAAAAATTAAACCAAAACTATTTCTTTAATACAGTTAATGCTTTTTATCCCCTTCTTTATAAGGAGAAAAGTTTAGTATTATCAAAATTCATCACTTCGCATTATTATCTTTCTTTATTCAAATATGAATCTGCAAGAAAACCAGCCAGAAAGTGTTTATGTCTATCAAACTTTGGATCCAAATTCCATGGGCCAGTAGTTACCAAAGACGAGTGGAAGCTTAATTGCATGGCAACCTCACTTCAGCAAAAACCAAAATCACACAAAAACAGGGCAGAAAAAACCCAAAGAATAAAATTCTAAGCATATGAACTCTGCAGTATCAAATAAACTTTAATAAGTAAAAATTAATGCTTAATTTAAATCTATCTAGGTAGAAACAAAACTTTTCTGATTACTAACAAAAAATTCATGGTTAGTATGTTTTGTCTGGTCAATTTAATATTGTTAGGGAGAGGAATGTTTGTTTAGCCAGCCATCAAATATGAATTAAGCACACAGAAGAATTTGCATAAAAATGGTGTTTGAGATCGATCCTCAAAGCAGTTTATCAGCTCAGGTATATTGATATTTTGCCATTCAACTCACTGGTTTGCTAGAACTAGTATCCACTTGCCCATGTGATTGAGACTCACAATGAGATGGTATTGACTTAGAGAGTTGTAAAAAATAATTTTTGTGACTTATCAAAACAAAATATTATGAACAAAAACCTTACTGAATAAATCCAGTTCCCAGCCACCAAGGAATATACACTCTGTTGTGAGTGAGTGACGGGAATTCATTTTCTTTCATAGACTCTTTTATAAAAGAGATACCTCAGACAGCCATAAATATAGTCACATCTCTATTTTGATACTTTTTCCCTATTCTATGTTCTATGTGTACATGAGGATATTAGTTAAATAGATGACATTATAACAAAGATAAAATTCATTTGATAATTACAAAGCAATTTCTCCTATTTTTTTCCTAAAGGTCAGTGTGAGTCCAAGACTGAACCAAATATAGCCCAGTCCTTATCCAGGAGGAATGCTTATCAAATTTTACAGAATTACTTGAGATACAACTCATCACTCTGCACTGAATACAACAACATTTTGATAAAACTAAACCCCCAGAGTAAAAGTGTGTTTGGAATTAATGAACTTCAAAGGGAATATATTACTTTCAAAATTTGATCATTTTAAATTTAATGCAATACGGATTATTGTCTTAAAGTGAGTATTGAGATTATTTCATACATTTAATGAAGAAAGTTGAGAAACATCATAAATAATAAAGCCAGTTTGCTGAGACTTTGAAGGCATGAAGTTATGGTAAATGATTTGAGTTACAGTATTTTATTATGTAAATATCATTATTACTTCACTTTCCAGGATGCTTTATGAGCTTGTTGTAATATAATTGAATTTAGTAGAGTGAACAGCAAAACAAGTATTCTCTGTTACTATTCAACTAATCTTTGCAACAGCTGTGCTTTTTACCATTCTCAGCTGCTCCAGTTACAACAATCATCCTTTTAACAGCCTGACACCTGTCTCTTATTATATTAGCAATTATTAATTTTCTTAAATGCCCCGTCCCTTTTGGTGCCTTTGCATTGCTTTATTTCTCTGATGCACATTTACATGGTCTATTATAGTAATTCTCTCACTTAATCTTGAGAATCTAAAAATTATTAGGAAGTTAATTGTGCAAGGATCAGAGGTTTTCCTCACTTACAGCATAACTCTTTTAAATGACACAGTTTGTTCCAGCTTCTTGCTGACACTGCAAGGGATTGTCTAGAACAAAGAGTTCAATTACATTCGCAGTGCTAATCATATATCATTATGTAGAGGCATGAATCCTTAATTCCCAAGCCGGTGCCCAAAGCCGCATGGCAGCCATAAAGGACACATTCCAAATTCTTGTGTCCACTGCAGCATGCAGGTAATAACCGGAGAATAAAATAATTGTGTCTACTTGGCTGTGCTCTTTATTAATTTGAATATTTGATGCCCACAGTGAATCATGTTCCATTAATTTTTATTCACCCACACAGGATTTTTGTCAGAATTGATTCAAGATGCATCGCTCACGTCCAAATCTGTATTTACACTTTTTGAGAATGTTTCCTCCACCCTTTAGGAAATGCTTACCTTCTGGCCCATTGTAACTTTTCAAGGCACAAATAAAACTCAGTAAATAACACTGAACCGCCTCTCACAGGTAAATAATTCCTCAGAGTCAGCAAAGCCTGACTGCGCCTTCTCCCTCCCCTGCACAATCTTAGACACATTGGTTAATGTGTAACTCAGACCATTCTCTTGTTCCGCTTTCCCAAGGTCAGTGAACAAATGGAATCAGAGAGAAGAATATTTTGTTTGTTTCATAGTCAGGAAAATGACTTATGAAATCTCAGAGCAGGGTGTAACCTCATGGAGATAAATGTAAAAATAACTCACCAATCACAAATTATGGAAACAGGAAATCCATGCCTGTGTTTTAGAACAAAGGCACTTTTACACTTCTGGCATAAAACAAGCTACTGTTACCATTTTCTTTCCTCTCCTCCCATTCCTCTCCTCCCTGTCCTCTCTGTCTGAACAGGAAGACTTGCTGCCTCCCTCCGCTCATGTCGCCCTCTGCCCCTTTGTTCTAGCATCTGCCCAGCTGTGGCCTGAGAAGGCTGATAAATTTCCTCCCTTTAGTTGGAGGAGTAACTTCCAAATCTGGAAGAGAGTTATAATCAGATTGCCCTTTGGAAGAAAAGCATGGATAGTGCAGTCCTTACTGATAAACATTTTATTCTTGCCAAAGCTGCTCAGGATCTTACTACCAATTTTATACCTGTTGTTTGGTAGGCTATACTTATAAGAGCATTAGAGATGTTCTGTGGTTGTAAGCGCATCAACTGATTTACAGAAAGTAACTCCAAAAGCAGTTTTCTAATGCAAGCACTTCAATCAAATGGCAAGGTTAGTGAATAGTTAAGTTTCAAATTGTTTAATTGTTATTATTTGCTTGATTTCCCCTAAAATTGAAATTTCTCTCTTTCTTCCTTCCTCCTTTCCTTCCTTCCTTCCTCCTTTTTTTTTTTTTTTTTCAGTAAAGGGTCAGTCTCGTGCCCTTTTGTATTCCATGTACCTAGCTCCCACCTGGACTTTTGTCGACATTCAACTATTTTTTTTTTCTGTGACTGTTTTATAAATCACTGGTAAATATAGCTTCAATTAGTTTATCTATATTTAAAATGTGTTCTATTTTTCAGAAGTTGAAACTATGATATCGGAGTTCTTTTCTGTTGTTCAGTCCCTTTTGCTGCACAATGCTGAAATTAAACATGCACTCTGCTTCATATAACTGGAAACTAGTACCTTTGCATAAATAATTATTTCTATAGATATAGAAGATTATTTTGGGGGTTAACTGGTACTCTTTTGCCGTTATTTATGTAACACACCTTGACCACTGGGAGACATAGCTTACAAAAATATTGCTGTGCTATTTTGTAAATATTTGATAATGTGACAGTTCCTCCAGATTTTGATTATTAGAGCACATGATCCAATCACACTGAGTGCAGTGAGACCAGAACAGTTTGGGATTGGAGAGTTGGTAACTGTAATTAATCATTAATTGACTTACATACAGTTGGAATAGGTCAAAGTTGTGGTAATTATTAACCCTAGTTACATTTTAAAAATAGCATAAAGATCTTTAAAAAAATGCCAATATTACACCAGTGGAATCTGTGATGGGGCCTGGGCACCTGTATTTTCAAAAGCATTCCGAGTGATTGTGATATACGTGAAGGTGAGACTCCTTGGGCCTGATTCTCTCAGTAATATCAATGAAAGAAAAACAGTTTGGGTTCATTTTGACCAAGTCATCCACTGTTGATCCCCATGTACTCTGAACGCTCTCATTACTCTTTTTATTTACTTTCACCCTCACTTATTTATGAAAATATAAAAAGCTGTGTTGGACTCATAATCTTGCCAAATCAATATTTGATCCCATATATTACTGGACCTGTCTATCCTCTTATCTTCAGTCTCCATTTCAAAAGGTATTTCAAATTAGCTCTCTTTAATATCTCTTTTGAAAAATTGTCATTCTGAAATTTATCTTGAAAAATGTATTTACATTCAGTGTATCTTATTAAATCCTGAATTCTATGGTTTTGTTGTTTGAAGTAATACTTTATTTTTCCAAAAGTCACATCCTTCAAAACCCTGACATCCCTTAAATTGTAATACAACAGGATTTTGTAATAAACATGATGTTCAAGTTTATAATTTTATAGAATGATTATTAATGGTTGGTTATTCATGTATATTGTTGGGTGCTCTTTCATTATCATTTATTTTTTTCTGATTTTAAAACAAAATCAATTCTTATATAAAAATGTCAAATTTTGTAACTGAAATTTTTTCATGTAAATATAGTCACAAATCAGAATATATACTCTTAGTTCATGTATCTTTACTGTACAGAAAATAGTCATATTAAATATATTCATTCTTACTTTTCTTTCCTAATCCTCAAGAATGGTTTTCTTTTTCTTTTTCTTTATGTAACAGCATCATATCCTTTTTGTTTTCTAGATTCTGGGTTTTTTTTTTGTTTTTTTCATCTACTGTAATTTATGAATGGCCAGTGGCTGGCACATGTCCATGTATTGATTAGTTCTTGCTGCTAAACAAATTACCCAGAAATGCCATGGCTTAAAACAACAATAATTTGTAACTGCTCTTGCCTCTTGGAAGGTTAGCACAAGTTCAGCTGATGTGGGCTGGGCTTCCTTTGTGGCTTTGCTTCTCATCCTGCACAGGTCTATGGGGTGCCTGGGGCAGGTCTGCTTCAGGCTGTGGGGAGCAGGCTGGTTCCTTTGTGTATATATCTCATCCTTCTCCTGGGGCAACAGCACCACCTGGGGTATGTTCTTCTCATGAGAATGGCAGAGGCATGTGAGAGCAAGTGGAAACACAGGAGGACATTAAGGTCTCGGCTTAGAAACTGTGTACTTCTACCCACGTACCACTGGCCAAAACAAGGTCCAGAGCCAACCCTGAGTCCAGAGATGGAGAAGTCCACTCTTCCCTCAGTGAGGCCATGCGAAGGAACGGAGCCAGAAAGAAGGTTGGAATGGGGTCAATAAGTCAATTTATGAGACAGAAATATTCATTCTTGTGCTCATAGCAGATACCGTTGCTATGTTAAATCACTCGTTTCTACTGAGCTAAGGTTGGCCTTGGAATTCTTCTCAAGTTAGTGTTCTATGATGCTATGCTAAACTGATTCACTAATAAAATAGAATCCTGTTTTCCTTTTCCTATTTAGTGTCCATTTTCTTCATGTTTATTTTTTCCTTTACCCTTTATGTTATTTAAAGATTAAAACTTGGTCTAGATCAGGTGGCTGGTATAAAGCATTAGTGACTCCACATATATTTTATTTAACCAATGCTTCATTTTTACCTTACATTAGAGAGAAATGATACTTCTCTGCCCTCTTAAGTTATGTGTGACGATTGACTTACCTTCCTAATGTAATATGGGCAGAAGTGACTCATGTCTCTTCCAGGATGAATCCTTTAATTTTAAGACTCTTTAGTACTTTCATCTTTGCCATGTGGTCATGCAAACAGATACTGCTATGGAGGTGTGACACTGACCCAGTATGTAGAAGGCAGGTCCCCTCAAGCATCAATCAAACCCACCACCAATTTGCAGAAGTAAGGAATAAAATATTTTTAAGCCACTGAGATCTGGGGATTTTCTGTTACCCACAACTTAAGCCATTATGAACAAACTGTTTTCCCAAAAGTGGAGCTCAGATAAAGAAACGTGTCAAGGAACACAATTCACTGGAGCCAATTCAATATGTTAGATGAACAAGAACAGTATAGTCTTACAGAACTAGGAGAAGAAGACCTAAGTAGGCAAATGTGAGTAGTTTTCAATATTTCTCAGTTCTTTTTCTTTGATAAGAAATTCAAATTGATGATAGCCTTTGGAAGAGCTCTTATTCTGATCACTATATTACTACGTAGGAGACAATAACATCAAGTGAGAAAAGGGTGCTTTTAAAATGCCAGGCAAAGGGACATCTTAAGCAAATTTTCCTTTTCTACTGATACTCACAGCTGACTGACCTGAGGTTTGACCATGGAGGTATTGATTGGGAAGCTATCTTTGGAAAACTTGTCTATTCAGCCTTTGTTTTACATCAGCCTAGTCTTGGAAAGAAATG
>NW_017731936.1:330715-332270 GCF_001890085.2 Hipposideros armiger
AGTTTTATTCATCATAAAATTCATACAACTCCTCATCACTGTCAAAACTCCCAACCATTAGCTTGTCCTCATCTGTGTCTGATGACGAATCACTGTCTTCATATANTGCCTCGTCCTCAGTTCCATCTATGGCATTTGAAATCTACAACCACTGTACAAGATGCACCCAGTTTTTAGACCCCAAATTTGTCGAAAAAGGGTGCGTCTTTTACATGGGGAAGTACGGTATGTGGGTAGAGACAGACAGTAACTTTTTGGCATTGTCAGAGAAGTGTCGGAATTCATAAAATATTTAGGGACATTCTTAACTTGGAGATATTCAGGAATATTACTTGATTCATAGGGGACCCACTCTCCCCTTGAGAAAGAACTTGAACACTATATATAACCAGGATTCAGATATATAGAAACAAATTGATAGCCTGATGGACCTGGAGGTAAGGATGGACATGAGGTCTTCCTGATGGAGAGTTACCCTGAATTAGAAAGGAGTCTGGCAGCCTAGGCCAGAATGAACAGATGGGTATCTACGTCAGAGGTGATAGAAGTTCTAGGTAGAGAATAAAGCTGTACTTTAAAACTTTCAAACTCAAAAGGGCAACAATGCCTATAGGCTTTGAGAAGAAAAATGTTGAGATAAAAATAAAAGGCTATGTAACTGGGGGCACAGGTCTACTGTAACTAAACCCCACCCCACCCCTTACAGACCTGAAGGTACATTTTTGGAATCACTTCCTTATTTCCATAATAGAAAAAGAAAATCACCAGAAACATGTAGATCAGCAGCAGCATAGATATGGAACAGGGAACTATACCAGTTTATGAACGGCAAGAACTTGAAAACAAAGTGGCTGCAGAACAGCAGGTGGAAACTCTGATCATATGTGAGCCACATCCCTCATGTCAGGACTCCTTATTGGAAAGAGCCTATATCTAGGGACTGTAACAACAGTAAGGTCAGGGTACGTAGAATATATCTGAAACTATCTCTGAAAAATGCTAAGTCTGAAATATGGGGGTGCCAAAAAATGTATACAAGTAGTCACTTTGGTCAACATAGCAGTAGTTTGCCATAATCAGAAGTGTCTGGACGCTGATGGTAACCACTTTGAGCCCCTCTTGTAATTGCAGAAGTCAAATGTGACTTGAATTTGTCTTTTGTTACCAGTATATATTATTACAATGTTAATAGTTTTTTCCTTTCTTAAAATGTATATGCATTTTTTGGCACCCTCTGTATATATCTTCATTTTATGTAAGATATACATCTTATTTTCAGTCCAAGACTAGCCTGATATAAAACAAAGGATAAATAAACAAGTTCTCTAAAGATACCTTCCAAAGCCTCCATATTCAAACCTCAACTCAGTCAGCCGTGAGTGACAGCAGAAAAAGAAAACTTGCTAAGGAAACCCCCTTTGCCTGGCATTTTAAAGCCGCTCCTTTTTTCACTTGCTTTTATTTTATGCTACTTTACCAGATATAGTGATCAGCATGAGAGCTCTTCCAAAGTCCATTGATTTAAGCATCCTTCAGAGGTAGTTTCAGATATATT
>NW_017731936.1:333766-335617 GCF_001890085.2 Hipposideros armiger
TGCTAACTCTAATAGATAGATCCCCTTCTGAAGTTACATCCCTTGGAAATCAGTTAACTGGTGTCCAATAGTTTTGATTGATTACCATTTATTGTGAATAAAAAAGAAAGAAAGAAAAGAAAAGCAATGCTACAGTAGCACCAGATAAAATTGTCTTTCATGAGAGAAACATCATAATTGCCCCTGTTTAGCAAATAGAAGAGGGAACTTCCTTCAATCTTCCATTTCTAAGCTGAGTTAATTTTGGATAAACTCAGTCTACCTCTGGTATGTTCTTGTCTTTGACTTTAAGCTTCCCAATTTTTCCATTGAATAATTTTTCAAATTGTTAACTGGGATCCCTATCTTTGGAGGATGTTTCTGTCTTTTGCAATGAGTAAATGAGGAAAAATTCTATGACATTACTTGTTAGCTTCTTTCTTTAGGCATGTTCAGAATTCAGCAAAAGTCTTAAAGGAGAAACCCTTTAAAACGTCTTCAATTTTATCATATTCACCCTATGTGACCACAGAAATATCTGCTGGTTTCTCTGAATCTCAGTCCTTTGCCAGGAACAAGATCGATTCTTAATCCTTTTCTTTCCCCATTAAAAAAAAGGTGAAAATACAGCTGTGCTGTAAAAAATTTACCACTCTTTCTAAGACTGTCAACTGAAAATATTGTGTTTACCAGAACCATTTCATCTGGAGGTTGTTTTCCCTTCAACATCACAATACTGTGGACCAGTAGTGTTTTACTCTTCAGAGGCTTTTAGCTTAGATATTTTTCATTTTTCCTGTGCAGTCTTAGAATTCAACANAGGTGAATGAACAGTGTTAGAAAAGTTGATGAAGACTCAGATATGGCGTCTGCATGCTGGGAAGGAGGAAGTCTCAACAAAGAAACAATGGCGTCTGCCAGCTCTTCTCTGTCTGGGATAAATGTTCCCCTTCAGCCCTCACCTTGAAGCCAGATAACTCAGTTCTTCCCCATATGTCCCTTTCACCTTTTGAGCTGCTGCCCTAGAGCTGGAACTCAGTGAGTGAATGCACCAGCAAGTAAGTCTGTGCAGGGCCCTCCAAGAGGAGCACCTTGGAGTGTAGCCACCCTCTGACTCATTCAGCCACATTATCCGCTGGTTTTCACAACCAGAAATTATGGGGATTTCTCTCCCCAGTACTGGGAGCCTGGTGTGGCACTGGGACCCATCGCTCCTTCTGGGAGAATTGCCACAGCTGAGATATCCCTCTCAATTTTTAATGGTCACATGTGGATGTGAAATCAGCCCATTCCATGTCTCTGCCCCTCCTACCAGTCGCGAGGTGGCTTCTTCTGTATGTCCTTAGTTACAGGGCTTTGGTTCAGTAAGACTTTGGGCGATTCTCACTGATGGTTGTTTTGCACTTTAATTGTAATTTTGATGTGGTCAGGAGAGAAAGTAATCACAACGTTTACCTACTCTGCCATCTTGACTGGAAAATCTATCTTTACTGTTTTTTGTATGCTTTTTTTCACCAGCTATCTAGAGATCTGTGTTAAAGTCTTTATAAATGATTGGTGATTTGCATCTTTTTCCTTTTGTTTCTGTCAGATTTTGGTTATATTTTTTAAGCTGTTTTTGATACATATAGATTTCAGATTATGACATCCTTTTTTGATTGATCTCTTTAGCATTATGAAATATCCTTCTTTATCTGTTGGAATCCATCTTGCCTTAAAATCTAATTTAGCTACTATTGATAGAATTATACTGCCTATCTATCTTATCTCTCTATTTGGGAATAGGGATAGATTTATCTATCATCTATTTATCTATCATCTATTACTGTTAGCATGGTATATGTTTTCCTATCTGTTTTTTCCCTCAAATTT
>NW_017731936.1:344382-345884 GCF_001890085.2 Hipposideros armiger
AAACTTAAAATCCTGATATTCTTTTCAGGTGATATCATTTTAAAATGCTCTTCTGATAACCAGGATTCGAAAATTTGAAAAATATTTTAATAAACTTTTTTCAGTCTTTGATATTAAATAGTAAAAAAATGTATGACAAAGTCAATTGTTTAATTTTATGATGAATTTAATGTTGCAATATTTCCTGTGTTAATTCACTTTTTGGTATTATTACAAAGTGCTTTGTTTCAAGACAACATCATGTAGTTTTGAGCTATTTTTAAAACCCTTTTTATTATAATAATAATTTAAGTAGAAATTCCGAATATATAAGAAAAATATTTTGCATATAACACAAATAATTTAATATATAAACACATGTATACATATATTATACATAAAAATATAGATAATATTCTATTGTAATTCCTAATGATAGAAAATGTAACTTTCAATTGCCCAATATCTTGTCACCTCTTTAAAAAGAGTTCTTTTTTCATTGTGTAGTCAGCTTTCAAAGTTGAGTGAAAGTTACTTGATAGTTACAGTACTGGAACTCTTGTATAGTAAGCTGGGCTCTACTAAGCTCCCATGTATTTATCAGAGTTTAATAAAATTGTATGATTCTATACTACTTGGGTACCAGCAGGAATCAGCCTCTGGGAGAAGAAATGGCAGCTGGGAGCAATTAAGACTGATTAGTTTGTGGCTGAGAAAATCAAAATGGAAATAAACTTCTCTTAGGGGAATTAGGAACTGCATTCCCAAGCATTTCTGAGTTGAGTACAATTCTCAGAGGAACTTAGGGTTGAGAGAAAATGTGAATATCAAATATTTGAAGGTTTTCTCAGATTATTTAATGTCTGCATAACCACTATGTGTTGACTGTATTGGATATTTGCAAGAAAAAGAAGTTCAAGCAAATTGACCAACTTTTGTTTTTACATATTTCCCAACTTTTCCATATACCTTAAGTTTTCCCTAATGTTTTCATTTGACATTATAAATAGACTATAGATGGTTTTATAATTTCTTACTATTCATTTTATAGAAATTGGGATAACTGTGGTTCCTGAGAAATTGGCAAAGCACATAAATATCAGTTCTTTAGAAAAAAGTGCACATTATTGTGTATGAGATTGGTCTGAATTATCCTTTAGAAACTATAAAATAGTCCAGTTGTAATTTTAAACAAGAAATATGCAGAAACTTTATACATAATTTCTGCAACTGCCATCCTTGATAAGGAATTGGTTTCTAAAGATCAATAGAAGGATGTGCTTAATAAAGCAAAATAAATTGAATAAAATGACATTAGAATGCTTAGTTTATACTAGTTTCTTTTACTTTATAATTTGAATTATATATATGCATTAGAAATGTTTCTTTTGAATAGGATGAATTGGGTCACTAACGAATTATAAATATAAATAGAAAGTTTTTTTCCTAGCCGTTTTTATTAATCTATCAGATTCATTTATTCTCATTCCATTTCTTAGTTGGTGCTAACTAGTTGTTTTATA
>NW_017731936.1:347154-361239 GCF_001890085.2 Hipposideros armiger
CCGTTGTGCATGCTGAAAATATCACATGTGAGCGTCTATAAATGAACGTCAATAAAATATATGTCAAAGTTTCTGTTGAGAAATCAGCTGACAGTCTTATGGGAGCTCCCTTGTAGGTAACTGTTTTTCTCTTGCTGCTTTTAGAATTCTTTTTTTAACTTTTGTCATTATAATGTGTCTTAATGTGGGCCCATTTGGGTTCATCCTGTTTGGGGCTTTCTGCACTTTCTGGGCTTGCATGTCTATTTCCTTTGCCAGGTTAGGCAAGTTTTCAGTCATGATTTCTTCAAATGGATTCTCAATCCTTTGCTTTCTCTTTCTTTCTTCTAGTCCCCCTATGATACAAATGTTGGTATGCTTCATGTTGTCCCAGAGGTCTCTTAAACTATCCTCAGTTTTTAAAATTATTTTTTCTTTCTGTTCTTCTGATTGGGTGTTTCCTGCTACCTTGTCTTCCAAATTGCTGATGGATCCTCTGCTTCATCTGGTCTGCTGGTGATTCCTTCTAGTATGGTCTTCATTTTAGTTCTGACTCGTTCTTTTTTTATGGTTTTTATGTCTTTTTTTTATGTTTGCTATCTCTTTGTTGAATTTCTCATTAAGTTTCTTGAGCATCCTTATAACCAGTGTTTTGAACTCTGTATCTGGTAGATTGCCTCCATTTTGTTTACTTCTTTTACTGGAGTTTTTTCCTGTTCTTTCATTTGAGATGCATTTTTTTTGTTTCCTCATTTTGGCTGCCTCTCTGTGTTTGTTTCTATGTATTAGGTAAGGCTGCACTATCTTTCAGTGTTGCTGGATGGCTTTATGTAGTAGATGTCTTATGGGGCCCAGTGGCACAGTCTCCCTGGTCATTTGAGCTAGGTGCTCCAGGAGTGTCCTTTGTGTGGATTTTGAGTTGAACCTTGTTATAGTTGAGTCCTTTTATAGTTGAGCCTTGATTGCTGTAGGCATGTCAGTGAGTGGGATTGACCCTCAGGCTGACTTGCTGCAGTTTTGGCCATGTCTGCAGCTTAGGGGCTACTGTGTGGGGGGCTTATTCCATGGAGTGGTATTTGCTTCAGTGGGCTCTGGTACCTGTTGAGACCACCTTTTTTTGTATTCTGCTTATGGGGCTAATTGGGTGGTGCTCTGCTATGGTCTGAACCCACATCCAATATTGGTTCTGGGGCTTCTTTGGAGGGGCTCCGGTACAGGTCTACGTCAGCCACATCCTGTGACTGGCCAGGAATTACCTGGTAGGAGCTACAAAGCAATCCACAGTTGGTCACTGCCTGTGCCAAACCTGGAGGCACATGGTGGAGGTCACACTGTGAACTGAGGATGGATAGTACTGAGTCTGCAAAAATCCAGGATACTCTGAGGCCTGCTGCCACCTGCCAGTTCCTGTAAGGTTCAGCCACTGATAAAGCCTCCTGTGGTAAGCAAGTTGGGAGGCAGAGTCTCAGTGACTCAGCAGAGTGGATCAGTGGAGCTCACTAGGCCAATCAGATTCAGATTTTGCCTGTGGGGGCGGGTTCAACAGAGGAAACATGGCACCCACCTGCCAGCTGCACAGGAGCAGGGCTTTACACAGGGAAAATGGGGACTGTCCTCTAGTCCTTGCCCTGAAGTTACACAACTCAATATCTCCCCATATGTCTCCAGTGCCCCCAGAATCACCATCCCTTCGCAGGGGCCCAGGGTGAGTGACTGCACAGTCCCTTTAAGAGGATGTCTGGGATTTTGCAGCTTTCTGTTCCACCTGGAAAGTCAGAATCCCCACTGTTTTTCACAGCCAGAATTTGTGAGGGCTCCTCCTCCTGGCACCAGTATTCTGGGCTGGGGAACCTGGTGTGGGGGGATGGGGCCCCTCACTCCTTTGTAGGGAACCTCTGTGGCTGAGATATCTCTCCTGATTTTCAATTGCCACACTTGAGTGTGGGGCCAGTCCATTTCGCATCTCTGCCTCTCCTACCAGTCTTGACGTGGCTTCTTTTTTATGTTCTTAGTTATAAAACTTCTGTTCAGCTAGACTTCAGATGGTTCTCTGGGTTGATTGTTCTATAATTTAGTTGTAATTTTGCTGTGTTCACAGAATGAGACAAGCACAGAGTTTATCTACTCTGCCATCTTGGGTCTCTCTCCTGAGAAATTAAATTCTAATGTCTAACCAACAAATCCTTTTACAGATCATATGGTTTCAAATTTTCTGCTTTCAATGCAATTGGAAGGACATATTTGAGTTGTTAGCAATATATATTAAAATCATTGTTGATGATGTATCACATATAAATGCGCTTTTGTTTTTTTATCGTTCGTTTATTCAAACATTTATTCAATAAATATAAATTAACACTATATACTCCAATTATACTTGTGCCTTGGATAGAAAAATTAAATGAGACAGCACACCAGCCCCAATGAGTTTGAAGTCTATCAGGAGACACTATTATAATGTAGTAAATGATGTGATAGTAGCATGGATGAGAATCTGGGTTCACTTAGAGGGGTCACCTAGATCTGAATGGTGTTCTGGAGGAGTTGGTAGAGAATATGGGAAGAGATGCAGCAAATTCCGTTTTCGACCTGGCTTTTAAAAAGGTATGTGTTTTACCTGCAACTTAAGGCACTAAAGGTTAACACTTCACATGAAATGCCCTTTACCTGGGGAATGAATAAGTAAACTGTGGTTCATTTACACAATGGAATATTATTGAGCAATGAAATGGAACAGACCACTGGTACATGCAACAGCATGGATAAATCTCAAATGTGGTATATGCTAAGTGAAAGAAGCCAGATTCAAAACTATGCTTCTATTTGTATGATATTCTGGAAAAGGCAAAATTATGGGAACAGAAAATAGATCGGTAATAGCTAAGGGCTTGGGGGTGGATCGGTTGAGTACAAAATGCAGGGGGGAATTTTTGGAGGTGAAGGAATTATTCTATATTTTTGTGGTGGTCAAGTCTCAGAACCACCCACTAAAATGGGTGATAATTGCTAAATGTACTCATAAATCATACCTTAATGTTTTAAAAAAGGATGTAATAGTTTACATGAACTTAACCTAGATGGGCATGTGTACACATACATATCCACTCACAAAACTGTTTGTTACTTATTCCTTGCTCCTCCTGTTTTCCTATAGGGGGTTTATAGCAGTGCTTCTCAACAGGAGTGCTGTGGATTTTAGGCAGGATTGTTTTTCACTACCTGGGGCTGTAGTGTGCTTTTCAGGATGTTTGGCAACTCTGATACTCACCTGCCAAATGCCAGGAGCACCCACATACACTTGCCAAAGTCCTCTAGGGAATATCTGCACCCCAGCTGAAAGCCACGTGCTGGATGTGTTTTCCCTGGATTCTGTCCAAATGAAGAGTGAGTTCTCTCCTTCATTAGTGAAGAAGAAAGAACTGGCATGTTTCGTGTACTGTTTCTTTTAATTGTGCATGGGATGGGGGACTGCCTGCCTGTGGGTAAAGTACCTTCTAACCTGCTCTCTCCCATGAGTCGTGGACTTAAATTTGCTTCTGGCCACATCTTGGGGTTGGGAAGTGCAAAAGGCACATTTACATGAGTATTAGTAAGCCTGCCTCGAGTCCTCCAAGCAAGCTTTTACCACTTAGAGAGCTGGCACTTTAGTCTCCATCAATTCATCTCCTGTGTCTTTCTTTTCAGATCTTGGGAAGGAGGGAAATGTTATATATACATCCACTGCCCCAGATTTATATAATGTTTGTTAGGAGAAGTATTGATGGGTTATTACATATCTTACAACCTTCAGTCACTACCATAACACACCCTAAGCACACTAGCCCAGATGCTAGAGCGCAGAGTAATACTATGGCACTGTGAACCTTCTGGAATTAGTTCAATGGGTGTGTATTGAAAACCAGTACCACTCGTTTCTCACAGCACACTGGTTGTTTCTAAGTTCTTTCTCCACCTTTAACGGAACAGGTCAAGGTTACATAGCAAGCAGTCTCTGTCCTGGTAACCCAATGTCAGGCTCTCTAATTGTGTCACCAACTGATCCACACTAACTTCTGCACTGCAGCTTGGACTCTGCATGCATAAATGAAACCGCCAGTGGTAGGTGAAGACAAGTGTTTCCTTTGAAGCATAGAACCACTTTTTTTTTTTAAAGCAAGAAAGTCTTTATTTTGTGGCAGTGTGATAACATGGAACATTATCAGATCTTTTTGTCAGTGACTTCAAAAGTGAGACACAGTACCACATATATTCTGTTGAAAATTCTTGTTTTAAAATGGCATTGATGGTATTCTGAGATGACAGAGGTGTACTAAACTCTGGGGGGGAAAATGACTAGTCAGTTTATTCCTCCTACTGTATCAGAGCCCTTCCTGCACTCTTCTGTTAGCATCCTTGTTCTTTCTCTGATATAATCCCACAGAATGTTTGTAACTAGCTGGGTAACTAATAAATTATATAGTTAAAATATCAATAGGTATTATTTCAATTCCCCACCTTTTCTAAGTGGTTGATGATGTCTTAATGTAGCATCACCTCTTTCCACCTGTTAACATTTGTATTTTAAAAGGACTTTCAATGGTTTAACCAAAATTGTATTGGGTGGGCTTCAGGCACTAGAGTACAGTTTGTGGGAATGATGTGGGGTTCTCAGAGCCCCTCAGGTAACACTGCATAAACCATTTTTTACTTTGTAAATACTAGCCTTTGGAAGAGATTTTCTAAACTTCCTATTGTCTTAGAGTTTACATATGTATCAAATGTGAGTATATTTTGTGTTATATTATTTGGCTGCTATGCATTGTGCTATTTTGGAGGGGCACTTAATTCAACAAATGTTTATTGAGCACATAGGATTCACTGGGAATAATAACAATAATATTGGGTTGTCGTAAAAGTCATGATGCAATTTTGCAACGAGAAACATAGAAAAAAATACGTCATGTCTTTTCCGACTACCCAATAATAGAAACATATAAAGTATAACTCTGTGACAGGCATTCTTGTAAGTATTTCTGTTTATTGATTCATTTGAACCCTCTCAGCAAGGCTATGAGGTAATTCCTATTATTAGTATCTCCATCCCATGGAGGAGGACACAGGCTCAGAGGGGTTAGGTAACCTGACCAAGGTCCTTCAGCCAGTGAAAGGTCCATTTGGATTTGAAATCTCATATTAGGCTCAAGTCTCCGCTGTCGGCATTCATGTGGGAAGAGACAATAAATGTTCTGTTTCAAAGATAGTATTGTGTCTGCATGTAACAAAAACAATAAACCTATGAACTAAATTTCTGCAGAATGGATCTAATTATGTGATGATTGTTTTTTAAGTGGCATTATTTTGTTCATATTTATAGTTCTTTTTTTCCCCAAAGCTAATTATTCCTCCCATAATTTATTCTGACAAATAATGTTAGTTTTATATGTACATAGAAGCAAATTTTACAGAAATAGAATATGTAGGCTTATCGCAAGGCAGTATAACATTTCTGCCTTTTAATTTGTAAATGATTAAAAATCTCCTGTTAATAGTGGCTTCTTTTCTCTTGAAAAGGGAGCTTTACAAAATAACTAAAAACCTGTATGTAGAATATGCATGCTATTTAGACTGGTCAAAAAGCACAAGCAAAATTTGATAGCTTTTAAATGTATTTGTAAACTAATATTTAATTTTATTATTGAAATTTGTTTATAAAGAGACCACCATGTACTATGTATTCTCTTTTTAAAGATTTTTATTAAAATATAGTTAACATACAATATTATATTGGTTTAAGGTAACATCAAAGTTATTCAACAATACCCAGCTGGCACTATACATAGTTATTACCATATTATTGATTACATTCCCTATTCTAAAGAAGGGATCACCTTGATAAGTCCAGCAACCATCTGACATCATATCACACTATCACAATATTATTGACTATATTTCCTATGTTATAGATTACATCCCCAAGGCTTATTTGTTTTATACCTATAAGTTTGAACCTCTCATTTCCTTTTATCTTCCCCCTCCTTTTTAATTTTTCAATTACAGTTGACATTCAGTATTGCTTTATACTAATTTCTGGTGTACGGTATAGTGGCTAGACATTTATGTAATTTACGAAGTGATCCACCTGACTAGTACCCACCTGGCACTATACATAGTTATTGCCATATTGCTGACTATATTCCCTATGCTTTACTTTATATCCCATGACTATTTTGTAACCTTCAATTTGTATTTCTTAATCACTTCAACTTATTCATCCTGCCCCCAGGCCCCCTCCCATGTATCACCCAAAAAAACATTATTGACTATATTCCTAATGCTGTATGTGCCCTACATCCTCATGAGTACTGTGTAACAACCAATTTGTATTTCTTAATCCCTCCCCTTTAAAACCACTCCCAAACTTCCTACCATCTGGCAACCATCCAAATGTTCTCTTTATCTATGAGTTTGTTTCTGTTTCATTTGTTTGTTTATTTTGTTCTTTAGATTCCTTTTATAAATGAAATCATATGAGATTTACCTTTCACTGTCTGACTTACTACACTCAGCACAATGCCCTCTAGGTCCATACATGTTGTTGCAGATGGTAAGATTTCATTGTTTCTAATGGCTAAGTAATATTCCATTGTATATATGTACCACCTCTTCTTTATCCAGTCATCCATTCAGGGACACCCAGGTTGCCCTCATATCTTGGCTATTGTAAAAAATGCTGCAATGAACATATGGTGAGCATATTCCCTCAAGGCAGCATTTTGGGTTTCTTCGGATGAATACCTAGAAGTGGGATTACTGGGTCCTTCTTTGTCTCTTGTTATAGTCTTTGCTTTAAAGTCTATTTTGTCTGATATAAGTATTGCTACCCCACTTTTTTAAAATTTTCATTTTCATAAAATATCATTTTCCATCCCTTTACTTTCAGTCTCTGTGTGTGTTTTCACCTGAAGTGAATCTCTTGTAGGCAGCATATGTAAGGGTCTTGTTTTCTTATTCATTCAGCCACTCCTTGTCTTTTGATTAGAGCATTTAATACATTTACATTGAAAGTAATTGTTGATAGATATGTAGTTATTGCCATTTTATTATTCATATTTTTTTTATTTTATTTTTTTCCCATCTTGAAGTCCCTCTAAGATTTCTTGTAATACTGGTTTGGTGGTGATGAACTCCTTTAGCTTTTTCTTGTCTGGGAAGCTCTTTATCTGTCCTTCAATTCTAAATAATAACTTTGGTGGGTAATCTTGGTTGTAAGGCCTTGTTTTTTATCACTTTGAATATTTCATGCCAATACCTTCTGGCCTGCAAAGTTTTTGTTGAGAAATCAGCTGACAGCCTTATAGGAGATCCCTTGTAGGTAACTAACTGCTTTTCTCTTGCTGCTTTTAAGATTCTCTCTTTGTCTTTAACCTTTGGCATTTTAATTATGATGTGTCTTGGTGTGGGCCTCTTTGAGTTCATCTTGTGTTGGATTCTTTGTGCTTCCTGGGCTTGTACATCTATTTCCTTCTCCAGGTTAGGAAAGTTTTCGGTCATTATTTCTTCAAATAGGTTTTCAATTTCTTGCTTTCTCTCTTCTCCTTCTGGTAGCCCTATAATGCGAATGTTGGTACACTTGATGTTGTCCTAAAGACCCCTTAAACTGTCCTCATTTTTTTTTTTAGATTCCTTTTTCTTTTTGCTGTTCTGATTGGGTATTTTCTTCTACCTGATCTTCTAAATTTCTGATTCGGTACTCTACCTCATCTAATCTACTGTTGATTCCCTGTAACATAGTCTTCATTTCCATTATTGTATTCTTTATTTCTGACTGGTTCTTTTTTATGTTTTCTATCTCTATTTTTATGTTTCCTATCTCTTTGTTAAAGTTCTCCCTGAGTTCACTAAGCATCCTTATAACCAATGTTTGGAATGCTGCATCTGGTAGTTTGTTTGTCTCCATTTTGTTTAGTTCTTTTTCTGGAGCTTTGTTCTTTTCTCTCATTTGGGACATGTTTCTTTGTCTCCCCATTTTGGCTGCCTCCCTGTGCTTGTTTCTATGTATTAAGTAGGGCTGCTACATCTGCCAGTCTTAGTAGAATGGCCTTATGTAGTAAGTGTGCTGTGGGGTTCAGTGGTGCAGTCTTCCTGGTCACCTGAGCCACGTGCTCCAGCTATGTCCTTTGTGTGGGTTGTGTGAGCCCTCTTGTTATAGTTGAGCCTTGATTGCTGTTTGCATATCAGTGGGAGAGATTCACCCTTGAGCTCATTGGTGGTGAGGTCTGGGCATGACTACAGTGGAGGAGTTGTGGTGCAGAGGCTGACCCTCCAGAGCAGGATCTGCCTCAGCTGGGCTCTGGTGCCTGTCCAATCCATCCCTAGGGTGTGTCATCTTTGGAGGTAGCTTGGTGATGCTCCAGCTCGTTTCTAAGCTGGGTACTGGGTGTGCCAGCCCCAGGGAGGGTACCTGTTATAGGTCAAGCTCAGTCACAGCCTGTGCCCCATTTAGAGCCACCTGACAGGACTCACAGAGCAATCCACAGATAGCTGCCACCTGTGCCACCTGCGCTATGCTTGGAAGTGCCTCCAGAGGCCAAGCTGCGAACCAAGGCTGGCTGTTTCTAGTGCTGGGCTTAGGGCTGTTGAGCCACAGTTACAGGGCACACTCAAGCCACATGCTGCTTGTTTGGGTTTTGTAACTTTTTTTTTTTTTTTAAGATTTTATTTGGGAATTGGGGGAGGGGAACAGATAAGTTGCTGTCCTTTTGTTCTTTAGTCTAGTTGTGGAGGATATCGCTTCACTGGCCCATGTTGGTATTATCATTGTGCTCTTCCCGGGTGAGGCAGTCACTCGCCGGCCATTGGACGGCTACTCACAGTGGCTCATGGCAGCTCACGAAAGCTCATGAAAGCTCATGCCCACTGCCGGCCAGCCCCACTGCAGCCTACGCTGTCACTGGCGACTCACGGCAGCCCAGCTCCAGGTCGAGCTGTTGTTCACCATCTTAGCTGTAGAGGGCGCAGCATCACTGGCCCTCATGTGGGATCCGAACCGGGGCCCTGCTGCTCAGAGCTGGCATCTCAAGCCAACTCCTAACCAACGCGCTTTCGGCCAGCCCTGGGTTTTGTACCTTTTGAGAGACTCTATGAAGCTCTGCAGTGTGAGCCAAGAAAGGTGGTTTATAGGCAAAAGCCACTAGAAGTTGGATGGGCTGGGGTCTCAGAGTCACCAGGGTATGGCAAACAAACAAATGGTGTAAGCCAGCTTAATGGAGATTCAGATATAGTGGCTGCCAGTGTCTACACATCCCCCAAATGGCTTCTGCCAGCTCCTCTATCCGAGAGAAAGTTGCTCCTCCAGCTCTCATTCTGAATTCAGACAACCCAGTTCCCCTTTGTATGTCCCTGTCACCTTTCCTGCTGCTGCCCCAGTGCTAGAACCCAGAACCAGTGATTTCCTTGGTAAGTAAGTCCATGCGTGGTCCCTTGAAGAGGAGTGACAGAGACTCTAGCCACCCACCATCTCACTCAGCCACAATCTCTGCTGGTTTTCATAGCCAGAAATTATGGGGCCTTTTCTCCCTGGCAGTGGAACCCTGGTCTGGGGAGCCTCGTATGGCACTGGGACCCCTTGCTCTTTTGGGAGGGAGCTTTGTAGGTGAGATATCCCTCTCATTTTTTAATGGTCACACACAGGTGTGGGACCAGCCCATCCACGTCTTTCCGCCTCCTACCAGTCTCAAGGTGGCTTCTTTTGTATGTCCTCAGTTGTAGGGCTTCAGTTCAGCAAGATTTCAGGTGATTCTCAATGATGGTTGTTTTGTAGTTTAGTTGTAATTTTGATGTGATCACGAGGGAAGGTAAGCACAGCATTTTTGTACTCTGCCATCTTGACTAAATTCCCATAGCCTTTTGATGTACTATGTATTCTAACTTTTAATTTAAAATCACTGTTATGCATGTAAACTTTTTAGAATGGCTTTTCATAAATATGTTAAAACTAGCCAGGTCTAAACCAAACCCAAACCAGAGCAACATACAATATTTACTGCAAGAGATACCAGTGTGCAGGCAGAAATCACTTATAGATCATATGTTTGCTTATTAAGTTTTGAAAAATATAGCAATGATGTACCAGTGGAAACCATTTAGGTACACGGATTTATCAGACTATCTTCTATGAAAAGTTACTTATATCAGTACTCTCTTGTATGGTATAGAAACAGTGCAATTATTCTTTCAATTAATTAATTCTAAGTGGACAAACTGCTTAGAAATTAAAACAAGGAAATCATCTTTTGGCTTTGTAAATAAAGTCAAAACATTAGGGAAGACAATAACTATTTCTATATTTTATTTTTCTTTTGTTGATTTTAATATGTCTTACATTTAGGTCATAAAACATGATTTTTTATGTTAAACATTTTCTCAAAGTAGTTGGTTTGTTAGTGACACATGGCTCCCTTTCTGGAAGGGGGCAGGTGACACTGCCTGCCTTCTGGGAAGAGAAGGAAGGTGGCCCACACTCCTCTATTCTTCCATTTTAAGTTAGGCTTATAATGAACAAGGTAAACTTTTAATGACTTTATAAATAATCAACCTCGGTCAACTCTGGTAATTAAATTAAGCAAATCTCTTAATTTGAAGATAAAATATTGCATCAATTGAAAAAATCAAAAGCTGGTGAAAGAATACATTTGCATCTCTTTCAGAATCTTGAGGTATATTTAGCAATTTAACAAGTGGAATAGATGATATCAGCAGTAGAAATGAACTTAAGTAGAACTTTGGAGACCTGGGTTTATGTCCCTGCCCTTCCACTAGCTGAATGGTTTTGGCTATTGATCAAAAACCAAATTTACCTGACATGGATTTCTTTCAGAAATATGTCTATTTGCCTGTAAAGGTTATAAAGAAATTTCAATTTTATTCTATCATTTTATATTTTTAAATTTGTTTTCTGATACATGCCATGTGATTCCTGACCTAGACTGGGGTTCCCTGAAGCAGACCCTGAGATGAGGATTTAGCTAAAAGTGTTTTACTAGGAAATGTATTCAGGAAAAACACATAAATGAGTGTGGACCTGAGGCAGGGAAGGGAAGGGTGTGGAGGGGAGAATAGAGGAGAGGAAGGGAGCAGAGGAATAAAAAACAAGCTAGAGATGTCAAGTTAAATCCCACAGAGAATAGCTATGACTCAATTCAGCAGGGTATATCTGGGGACAGGGTATGTCATACCTCAGATTTGTCCCCATCAAAGATGAAGGAGCTGAAATATTTATACATCCATGCCATCAGTCATTGACTAGCCACTGCTGGGTAAGGGTGGGAGTGGATAAACCTCTAGGCACTTGATATTTTCCTATGTATGGGCAAAGGGTAGTCCCCCCCCACAAAGAGAGCAGGTTTTGGCATAGGCAATAAAAATGAAAGAAGTTAGGAAAGAGATGTGGACACAGGGGCCCAGTGCTATCAAAGGTCTGTTGCAGGACCGTTTGTAATTGTTCCAGGAGCATCCATAAACTGAAGAAATGCTGCTTAAAGAGGTAGCTTCTTATAAAGAGCAGAAGGGTAGATCCTGCTAATCTGCTTTATAGGTAAAGGTTTGTATTCGTGAGAGTCCAGTAGGAAACAGGTGGCACACCACACTGAGTAATGTGTGGGACTAATTACAAAGGTGTGTCAGAGTGCAGAGAACCCCCGGGATGACTGCAACACTGGTGGAGTATTTTTCCATTCCTGGGCCTGAACGGCTGAGGAGGAAGAGCATATGAAATTCTTGGGAAGAGAAGCTGTGTCCTGCCATAGGTGGAGGGAAGGCCAGCCCAGGAAACGAATACACTGGTCTCACTCTCCACCCTCCTTTTCTTTCCAGCTAGTGCTCCCATCAGCTAAACAAGAAGCCAGAGGATTATAGAGTCCCTTGTTTTGGTTCCTATTAGAATTCACAGAGCAGAGCAGGGTAGAGATGGGCACAGGGGACACAAAGGGGCAAATGGAAGATTTGTATAGGACGAAAGATGAATTGTTATATTCATTCAAAGCAAGTTAAATTGCCTAAGCCCAAATTGCAAAGTATTCCTGTCATTTTTTTTTATTCCAGTGAGATAATCTAAAAAAAAAGGTTTCAGGATCTTCAGTATAAAAATCTATTCATCGAACTTGAACTTCCTTTTATACCCCTTATCAGACTGCCCTACTTATCTTCCTAGAGTTAATAAAAAAGAAATAACCTAATCCTTAGGAGTTCTTTCACATTACCTAGAAAGGTGACCTTTTCTCAGTGCTTCAAGATTTGGCTTTTAACTACATTTCATGTTCATCTTTTAATGTTTGAGTTTTTATGGCCTTCTTAGCATAAAAATGTTCTCTGGTCACATATGTTTCTTTTTTCTTAAATTGAAAACAACTTTATTTTCTGTAATTATGTAATATGTTTATTATAAATAACACAAACAATGCCAATTTAAAAAAAATAACAAAAAATTACCTTCAGTCTACAAATCAGGAAATAATAATTGTTGACACATTACTGGATATTCATCCAGTTTTTAGTTTACACACACACACGCACACACACACACACACACACACACACACACACACAGGCAAACATATACATGTAGACTTACTTGTAAAAGTGGGATAATTTACAAAATTATTTGGATATTTTTATTTAATAATTCATAGAAACTCTGCCATATTTAAGTAGATAGGTCTACATAATAATTTTATCATAGTATAGATATTTTATTATATGAATGTCAAGTAATTTGAAGTATTTAATGAATACCACTATATTGATCATGTGATTTCTGATTATTTGACATTCTTTGCTATTGCAAATAATGTGATTTTAGTTTAGTTGTACCTATTTGTATTTTTTTTTTCCTGATTTTCTTAGGCTAACTTTAAATTTCTTGCTGGAGATTTTTTTATTGAAGAAATTTCTTCCATTTCCCACAACTTTTTCCTATGATTTTTCTTGGAATGCTAGTTTTAGGTGATATCTTCAATTTGGCTCAAATTTTATTTTATCTACTGAATTGTTCATTACTATAACAGGTATATTTCTACTCTATATACATTGATCTTTTTTCTGATAGAAATATATAGGAACCTCTTGAGGCTATTCTAAGTAAAAATGGGACATGTGTTGTGATGCTACAGAGGTGTTTCATGGGATCCAAGGTCAGAGTTATAGTAGGGCCTTAAGAACAGACTGATTTGAAGAATAGAAGCCAAAAAGACACCAGGAAAATCTTTTGTATGCATGTGCTTAGCCTCTCCTTCTGTATCTGTATATAAATCTTATTAAAGCCAGTCTTTGTCAGGTTCCCTATTCCTTGTATAAGCCATTAGTTATTCCATTGAAAAATAATATTGATAATTCCTTTGTACAATTCCAATTTCCTTAGGAAAAGGACTAATTGATTGCAGCAGTTTGGGATTGGATGCTTACTCCTCATTTCTCTCAATCTATGGGTGGTGAGTAAGACCCAGGAACATTGTACAAATGTGGCCACTAGAAGCCCCATGTGAATTGTGGGAATATGATAGACAATTAATTCTAAGACAAAGGTGGATGGGCAAGCCAAAAGTCAAAAGTAATAATTAGAGACTTCAATAACCAATTTTCAATAATGGATAGAGCAACCAGGCAGAAGATCAATAAGGAAATAGAAAGCTTGAACATCACTTGAACATCACTATGAACCAACGCAATGTAACAGATATCTATAGAACACTCCACTTGACAACAGTAGCATGTTCTTCTCAAGTACACATGGAACGTTGTCCATGACAGGTCACATGCTAGGCCATAACACAAACTTCAATAAACTTAAAAGAATTTGAATCATACAAAGTATGTTCTCTAACTACAATGGAATGAAATGAGAAATAAACCAACAAGAAAAGAAACTTGGAAAATTTACAAATATGTGAAAATTACACAACACTCTCCTAAATAACCAATGGATCAAAGAAGAAATCACAAGGAAATATACTTGGAAATGTGTGGAAATGAAAATACACATACACAATGTATGGCATGTATCTGGAGCATGCCTACAGGGAAATTTATAGCTGTAGATGCCTATATTAAAATTTTATGATCTACATGAAGCAT
>NW_017731936.1:364924-369692 GCF_001890085.2 Hipposideros armiger
ACCTGGTATTAGATGCTGGTGGTGATAGAAAACAGTATTCACAAGAATCTAATAATCTATGTTGAATGAGAGTCCAGTAATTTGGGTTTTGCAGAGCTGAAAAAACTGACTACATCTCACCTTAAACTGAAGCAGTTATAAAGGGGGACTCTGAGGAGGTAGCTACACATTTCTGTCAGTCAGTAACAAAGATCAGATTAGAGAGATTGCCTTCTTTCTGAAGCCTATTCTTTCAGATTCTAAAGGAAGTCATAATTAAGTTGAGAGAAGAGGGAAATTGTAAGGGCAAGAACTAGTAAATAAAAGTCTTTAGGCTTTAAACTTCTTGAAATCTTGCTAATGGAGATTAGCAAAAGAAATTTACTATAAGGAAAGAAACCATAAGCCTTACCAAAAAAACCTGTAATTACTTTAGCTCTAAAGTAAACCTCCATTAGCAGGAAATAAGGGGCAAAAGTATAACCCCTAGGAAGAGCATACTTTTCCCTCTTTTCCTCTTTTGGTGTGGCCACAGAGAATTAAGAAGAATGAAGAAACTGCTGGAAGTAAAATTAAGGGTGCAGGAATCAGGGACTGCCAGGTGGGCTTCCCCAGGTCAGGAAGTTCACCCCTGTCAAGGTGGGAGGCTCCCCCATTTCTGCCCAGCAGGAGTTGATAAATCCTGTGGACCAAAGATTTCTGCACATTTTCTAGTCCTCTTTTGGAAGAAAGTTTTTTTTAAGATTTTATTGGGGAATCGGGGAAGGGGAACAGACAAGTTGCTGTCCTTTTGTTTTTCAGTCTAGTTGTGGAGGATGTCGCTTCACTGGCCCATGTTGGTATTGTGTTCATTGTGCTCTTTCTGGCTAAGGCAGATTGGTCACCAGCCATTGGATGGCCGCTCATGGCGGCTCACAGAGGCTCACGAAAGCTCATGCCCACTGCAAGCCAGCCCCACTGTAGCCTACACCATCGCCGGCGACTCATGGCAGCCCAGCTCCAGGTTGATAGTTCACCATCTTAGCTGTAGAGGGCGCAGTGTCACTGGCCCATGTGGGATCCAAACCAGCAGCCCTGCTACTCAGAGCTTGTGCTCCCATGTGAACTCTTAACCAATGAACCACTCAGCTGGCTTCTGGAAGAAAGTTTTTATTTATTATTTTTAAAATTGCAGTTATCCTGTTCCTATGGCATTGCTGGGTGTGTTGAGTTAGGAAGCATGTGTGTCTGTACCAAGATGGGGAATGTGTTACTTTCACTTCTTGGTTTCCTGGTCAAGAGAAGCAACATGTGGAGCTATGGAGAAGAGTATCTCTCAGAGATCCTGGACTTCGGCCTGGATACAGTAATGGGCTAGAATTCTGCAGTTGGTTTCCTTGGGCAAGAAGCAAATCTATTTTTCTTGATAAAAGAGAGGTGCAAAGGTACACATTGGATATTTTGGTGGTCAAAGGGACTGGTTGTGGCAAAACCTGCTATTTGTTCCCTGATATGCATTCTTTCTACTTTGATTTTCTTTCTTTTCCTCCCTTCCTCTCTCTCTCCCTCCTTCCTTCTTCTCTTTCCCTCCATTAATATTATTATTTTTGCAATGGAAACTTGATTTTTATATTCCCCAGCCTCCTTTGAAGCTATTAGAAGAACTGTGTGCATTTATACCCTTAAAAGGAAAGGACTCCCTCACTTCTGGTTTTTATCTTCCTGTTGGCTAGAATGTGGACACAGTGGTGGTGAACCATCCAGGCAATGTGGCTGAGGAAAAAGCTCTTAATTTGATGAAGTCAAAGAAGAGAGCTGGGTTCCCAACAAACTCAGAGTCATCATATCGACTCTGGACGACCTTACCCCTGGACTACAATGAGAAAGGAAGAGGGAGCAGGGTAGGGAGAGAGGGGGGTTCAGGAAGGGAGAAGAAGAGGGAGAAGGAAAAGGAGGTAGAGAGGGAGAGGGAGGGGGATGGAGAGTCATAAGAGATCTGTCTTTTAAAACTCTTGTCATAATTGGTTTATAAAATCATGGATTGAGTTAGTTCACGTAAGGCAGTGATTCTCAATGGGGGATGATGTTGCCCCCCCACACCCCATGGGACATTTGCAAGATATGGAGACCTTTTTGATTGTCTGGGGCTAAGTGCTACTGTCATGAGGTGGGTAGATGCAAACAATGCTGATATACATCGTACAATACACAATAGAGCCCCCGCAACATATGCATAGAGTTAATTACCTGACTCAAATGCCAGTAGTGCTGAGTTTGAGAAACCCTGACCTAGGGAAAGTGTTGATAAAGTTAAAAAGAGATCCAAAGATTAAAACAAAATGTCAGTTGGCTTGGAGAATAGAGCAATGGCAGAAAGGAAACTGGAAAATCAGGCAGGTCCAAATTGTTAAGGTTCTTTTAAACCATGTGAAAGAGTTTACACTTTATTTATTTATTTATTATTGTGAAATAAACATTTTNGGCTGGACTCGAACCGCTGTTGCTCAGAGCTCAAACTCTTGAGCGAGCTCTTAACCAACTGAGCCACTCGGCTGGCCCCCATCCTCCTGTGTTCTTGATAAGACATGTAGACTTGCAGAAATATGAAAAAAAAAAAAAGGTGCCATAACATAGTAAATTAAAGGTGTAAAAGTGTAGGTCATCCAAGGCAGAATACCCACTAACTGCATTTCTGGTGAGTTAAGATGGATTAAGGTGTACATGATTGAAAAACACAACTCATATTATGACCTTGCAATCAAAACAGGAGACAGAAGCTTGCATAAGCATTTTGGCTATTTTTATTAACCAAATTTTATAATGACATCTAATATTAACCTTATAACCAGAGGGTGAGTACTGATTATATAGAAATAAACCTTGAGTTTAAAATGTTTCCACTTTCATTATTAACAAAAGAGATAAATACTAATTTGTGTTCTCTGTTTGCTACATGTCACTTTCGTTTTTTTCGTTTTCCAATTGTATTATAATAAAATGGTATTCATGTTTCATTTGGTTAGTAAAGGTATACCGTATAAAAAAAATGTCTATTATGTGTCAGGAATTGTTAAGCAATTTTATACACATTTACTCCTGTCATTGTCTCATTATCTCTACTGAGACATGCGTTATTATCATCACTTCAGAGATTAAGAAACTGAGGCTGTGAAAGATTAAACAATTTACCCAAAGTCATGGCCTGTAAATGGGTGAGGTGGGTTTGGAAGGGTCTGACACACACCTGACCTTGTACTTTTTTTGTTCTCTAGTCTGCCTGCAATCTGCCACCTCCATGTCTGCATCTTGCCGGGAGAATCCCTCCTACTCCTTTTAGCCTATACTTTTCCTGTGAATTATCTCAATGGCAGCACATAAGAAAAACCCCTGGATCGCTCTTTTTATTACTTCAATTGCCAGAGAAATTTTGTTTCTTGCCTCTCATCTTACCAGAATGATGATTGAAGGATCAGTCTGACTGCATTTGAGAAATGAAAGTAATTTGATTATGAAAGTAATGATGATTTCTTATATATTACTTTGTCCATGCTTGAACCTCTGCAAGATTAAGACATTTAATTCACATTTTTAAAGCTTTAAAGTAATTTTTATAAAGCTTTAAAGCATCAAGTACTTTGACATGCATTGTCTTATTTTTAATTTGATTTGATTTAATTCTAGTCTGAATTTATTCTCAACATGTAACTATCTACACTTGTAGTAAACATTATTAGTTTCTTATATTTTCTTTTCCATTTTCAGATCATATAAAGTTTTTATTGTCACTACATTGGTCAGATCTTAGCTGTGAAATTTGACTTACAAATATGTGTATTTAAAAACCAAAATACATTTGTTTGTTTTATATGTGTTTCAACAATTGGTGTTCCTCTAAACAGTGCCACATGTGATTATGTGCTATTGATTGATTGATTATTTGACTGACGACAACGCTAATACATTTTTCTATCCATGTTATAAATTTCAGGACTTTTACTGGTTTATGGTGACTGATTTACTTTGAACGCCTGATGAAATCACTTTGCCTACATGAGTTAGTATAAAAAACAAAACAAAAAACATGTAGGTTAAAAGGGAGATCCAACTGAGCCAGATAATAAGCACTGATTTAAGATTAAACATGCCTTTTCGATCTTTAATATCCAATAGCAAGTAAGAAAACATTAGGCCTTGCAACCTTTCCTCTCTTCCTTCTCTGTCTCTTTGACCCAAGTTAAATTTCAATTACATAAACCCTATTTCCTGTTGCTAATCACCTACTCCAGTCAGTATTCTTTAAATAGTCATTAAGGCTGCAATAAGATCTCTGTCATTTCTGAAACTGAGAAAAAACTTAGAGCAGCCCATTAACAGAACAGGAAATTCCCTAATATCCTCAGGATATGTATAGAAACCCATCACAATTAAATACAAGAGGAACTAACATCTCCTGGGGATATTTATTAAACAAACTTGTCTAAATACATCTGACAAATACATTATCTTTCTAAAAGAGTCTAATTACCAAGATCCATTTATCTAATTAAGTGACCCTCAAATATCCTCATTTTTCTTTTGAAACTTCTTTATGATAATGAATTTACTACTAATAAAGCCAGCTTGCTAAAATGGATACCAAGATAATTAACTCATTTGTGCATCTTTTGTATTTCCTATGTTAGATAAAACCATTTAGAGGAAAAAAAAAAAAAAGAACATAATTCCACCCTTTAAATCTGAATAAAGTAACTTTTCCTAAACAATTTTTTAAGGAAAATGAAAAACATTATTTACTTCATTGTTATTTGTG
>NW_017731936.1:373437-374649 GCF_001890085.2 Hipposideros armiger
TCTATTGCTACTTGAATGAGTCAGTATTTTCTACGTATTTTAGCTGATGATTTCTGATTGATTGATTGATTTGAATTATATATCTGATTATGAACTACTCATAGACTTGATATATTAAGTAAAAACAATAGTATGAAAATTTTGATTGTGACCATTCAACACATAGTTTAAGATATAGGAACTCTGATAGTTAAATTGATTGATTAGTTAATCATAAACCATTTGAAGCCTATACTTTTATTTATTTTTTATTTTTTTTATTTTATTTTTCAGTAATTTATTATTTTTTTATTGTGAAATGAACATGTTTTAAATTAGTTTCAGCTGTACAACACAGTGCGATAGTTACACTTTTTATCCCTCAAAGTGACAAACCCCCTCCCCCAATCCGCCACACCACTCCTCTCCATATCATACATATCTATTACAATTCTCTTGACTCCACTTCCACACTATACTAGGTGTCCCATGACTATATATATATATATATATATATATATATATATAGTTGACATACAATATTATACAACATCAGCTTCAGGTGTACAGTGCAGTGATCAAGACTCTACCCCATCTATGATGCGGTCTCCCTAACAAGACATGTGACCATCTGACACCCTACAAAATCTTTACAACATTATTAATTATATTCCCTGAACTGTCTTTCATATTCTTGTGGCAATATTGTAGTTACCTATTTATGCTGTCTCATCCCTTCCCCTTTTCCCTCATCCCCACCCCGCTCCCAACTAGCAACCATCAGTTTTTTCTCTCTATCTCTGAGACTATTTCTGTTTACTTTGCTCATTCATTCAGTTTTTTAGATTCCACATATAAGTGACATCATATAATATTTGTCTTTCTCCGAATGACTTATTTCACTTAACATAGTAGTCTCAAGGTCCATCCATATCATTGCAAATGGTACAATTTCCTTCTTTATAGCGGAGTAATACTCCATTGTATAAAGGTACCACAGTTTCTTAATCCAGTCGTCTACTGATGGGGGTTTTGGTTGTTTATAAGTCTTGGCTATTGTAAATAGCACTGCAATAAACAGGGGTGCATATATTTTTTCAAATTAGCATCTTGGGTTTCTCTTGATAGTTACCCAAGAGTGGAATCGCTGGGTCATATGGTAGTTCCATTTCCAGTTTTTTGAGATACCTCCATACTGATTTCCATAACAGCTGCACCAATCTGCAGTCCCAC
>NW_017731936.1:377499-385595 GCF_001890085.2 Hipposideros armiger
AAAGCAGAAGCAGCCATTTTTATATCAGATAAAATAGACTTCAGAGCAAAGAAAATGACCAGAGACTGAAAGGAACTTTACATAATGATAAAAGAGTCAATCCACCAAGAAGGCATACCAATGATAAATGTGCATGCATCAAACAACACGCTTCATATCCTAAAACCTCCTGTTTGATAACAATGCTTTTGTACAATTAAAAAGGTAAGTTATTTATTTAGAATAACTTAATGATCATTATCTATATTTTTAATATCAATGTTATGTTTTCCTTGACACTTCAAGGTTTTCAATATTGACATTTTTCCATTACAGATAAATTTACCAGCCCTTTTCTGGTATAGAGCCACTAGTTGGGCAGATGGACATTTTCAGTGGTAAAGCTGTTAAAAGGTTTAAATTATTAGCACATTTAATGGAAGATATACAGTGTATTTTGAGAAGCTTGATGAGACAGTGGAGAGAGAGAGAGAGAGAGAGAGGCTTTTTTCCTTTGCTCAGTGTGTGGGTTAGCTATATACCGATAATGCCATGTAACAAATTATCCTAACACTTGATGATTTAAAACAGCAATCGGTTATCTGTGGGTTGGCAAACAGCCGATTTGGGCTGGCTCAGAGGAGCAGCTCTTTTTCAGGCTGGAGCTGCTTAAGTAATTTTATTTTGAACCCCAGGTCTGTAGGTTGTCTGGAGTGGCTCCACTCATATGTCTTTCATTCTCCTTGGACCAACTGGCTAGTTAGGGCAAGTTCTTCACATGGAAATGGCAGAGGCACAAGAGAACAAGAGAAGAGGTGTGAGGTATCTTATCTTAATGTCTAGTCTTAGAACTGGCACACTGTCCCTTCTGCCCATGTGCCATAAACAACTTACAGGGCCAAGCCCAAATGTGAGAGGCAGGCTTGCCTCTGAAAAGGCTCTACTTTCAGAGGGACCACAAACTCCCTTAGCAAAGGATGTATAGATAAAGTGGAGAGTGAACACTTGGGGCCAATGATAAAATTTAGTAAGGCTGTTACTTGTGCTATCAATCCCTCTCCCCAAACAAACAACAACAACAACAACAACAACAACAACAACAACAACAACACCACACACACACACACACACACACACACACACACACCTGATGCAATGTCTTCCCACTGAGTGTGGATGGATTTCTGGTTTGCTTGTTTTTAAAAGTATGTCTTACTCCAAAAGACTTTGACATATATTTCATTTGTGAGTCAAAATCATTAATGATGATGAGATTGAACTCACATTAATTTTGTTTGAAACACACTTCAGAGAGATAGGCATTAATTGGGAAAGGGTGGGCAGTGAAGAGGCTCTGTCATCCAGTGGTAAACTCAATTTTATACTATATGCCTGGAAGTTCTCTTGTCCATTTGGTTAATTAGTACGTATAATCTTAACTCATTTTTTTTCTTTTTTGAAGCTGTCATAAAACAACGGCATGATGAAGCTAAAAAAAATCCAGACAATTTAACAGTAATCCAATCCAAAAACTTTCAGTCTGTGTTCCTTGACACTCTTGAGTTATAAAGTGGGAGGGTAGATATTTGAGGACCCTTCCCCCTACTAAATAAGAAGAGATCTATTTTAGCTGTTTTGTCTGTTGAACTTTCATTTAATGTTTCATGACATAAAATGGTTTAAGCATCCTTGATCTTACTAAAACTACCCCCTTTTTTAGATGAGAAAAACGAGGCCCTGAGATGTATAGTGACTTATTTCTATAAAATATTATGGCTTAAAACATTAAAAAATAGATTAGACTTGGGTTTCTGTCTTCATACTGTAGTAGTTTTGCTGCATAACAAATTGCTACATGCTTAATAGCTCAAAGCAACACAGACTATCTAAAGGTGTGTGTGGGGCAGAAGTCCAGGAATAGCTTAGCTAGGTCCTCTGTGAGCCTGCAATCAAGGTGTTATTCAAGGCTGTATTCTCACCTGGAGGCTCAATGACAGAAAGCTCTGCTTTCAAGCTCACTCCAATTATGGCAAATTTCAGTTCTTTATGACCATAGGATTCAGTCCAGCTTGCTTCTTCAAAGCCAACAGCAGACAGAAAGAGACCCAAGCAAGACAGGCACTAAACACTTACAAAATCAAGGACGTGAAACCACACAATATGTACGTAATCATGTACATTCTATCACATTTCCCACATTCCATTGGTTCAAAGCAAGTCACTGTTTCTGTTCACACTCAGGGAAGAGGATTACACAAAGGCATGAAGACCAGAAGGTTCTGGGATCATGGAGGCCATCTTATTTGTCTGCCAAAGTGCCATATTATTTCAACTGTAAAAATATTAGTAGGCAAAAAGGGCACTGTAGTTGTTTTAAAATATTTCTATACATTTTTTTATATTCTTCCCTTCGAATCCACTCTCTGGAATCTGGACTGGACTTAGTGATTCATTTCCAGCAAAGACAATGTGGTGGAAGGGATGGTGTGTGGACTTTTGAGACAAAAGGCATTATGGCATCCTCTTTGCTCTCTTTCTTGGATTACTCATTCTAGGGAAACCAGCTGTCATGTCACAAGGACATTAAAGCAGTCCTATGGAACAGGACACGTGTCAAGGGACTGAGGGCCCATGTCAAATGCTAGCAAGGGGTCTGCCAAGAACTATGTGAGAATTGACCTTCTGTTAGCAGCCACCTGAGTCAGCCATTTTAAAAGAGGATTCTCAGGCCCCAGGCAAGCCACTAGATTTCTGCTGCCCTGGCCAGTATCACATCATGAGAAAAGCTGAGTTAAAAAACTCGGCTAAGCCACTCCCAAATTCCTCACTCACCAAAACTGTAAGATAATAAATTTTATCCCTTTAAGTTACTAAGTTTTGAGGTAATTTGCTACTCAGTACTAGATAACTAAAATAGACGGAAAGTGCTTTATTGTGTGCCTTCACATCCATCAGGGAACCTCCCTACTGTAGGCTACAGGAACTTTGTTTCTGGTAGATCGCGTTTTATATTTTTTAAAATCCTCTAAAAGTTTTCTGTTTTACTTTTCCCCTAAAGTGACACCAACTCAAAATAGAAACATCCATTTTTGGTAGCCTCTAATCATTCTTTGTAGTAAATACAAAATGTCTATGCCATGTCCTAAACCTTTGATTTGGAGGGGTAATTTTCCTTGGAAAAGGCTATGCTTTATTTCACATTTAAATCTCAGCGCTGACTTAAGCCTTTTCCACTCCATATTCTAAAGGGTGTTTGCTGCATATGGATCAGCACATTTTCTGCTGAGAAACGTTCCAAAGATAAAGTAAGAAAGATGAGGACACTTGTTCTTGAACTGTTCCAGGTGAGTGAAGTCTCGGTGCTGATGCAATTAAATTTGCTCAAAGGCTTGAGTTAGAGAAAACTGTCAGAAGATGTAACCCTCATAGGAAACTATAGCCCTCACAAACTTTAAGGAAGTGTGGCGCCATTGACAAAGAGCCTGTGGCTTCTGCCCTCCTCCAGCTGTGAGCACAGGAGAAAAGTAATAAAACAGTTCATCAAATTGGATTGGTTTTCTTAATGGGAATAAAATAATCTAGTCTAAGTGAAAAAATAAACCTTGTTAGGGCAGAAGTTAAAAGTACAATTCTTTGTGGTTATGAAAGTAACTGGCTGTACAATTAGGTGTTAGCATTGTGTTGCAATTATTCTTCCACTTTCCCTTTTTCTTTTACTTTAATGATTATTTTTATTTTTAAAAATTAAAAAATATTTTCAATTAGTTGACATACAATATTATATTAGTTTCAGGTGTACAACATAGTGATTAGACATTTATATAACTTACAAAGTGATCATCTCGATAAACCTAGTACCCATCTGACACCATACATAATTATTACAATATTATATGACTATGTATTTTGTAACTACCAATTTGTACTTCTTAATCCATTCCCCTATTTCACCCACCTCCCCACCCCCCGTCCATGAGGCAATCATCAAAATGTTCTCTGAATTTATGAGCTTGTTTCTGTTTTGTTTGTCCTTTATTTTGCTCTTTAGATTTCACATATGAGTGAAATCATATGGCATTTGTCTTTCTCTGTCTGACTTACTTTGCTCAGCACAATAAATATCCTCTAGGTTCATCCCTGTTGTTGCAGATGGCAAGATTTCATTCATTTTTATGGCTGAGTAACATTCCATTGTATATTTCCACCACCTCTTTTTTATTCACTCATTGATGGATGAATAAAGCTCAGGTTGCCTCTGTATCCTGGCTATTGTAAATAGTGCTGCAATGAACACAGGGATGCACATGTCCCTTCAAAGAAGTGTTTTGGGTTTCTTTAGATAAATACCCTGAAGTGGGATTACCAGGTCCTTCTTTGTCTCTTGTTATAGCCTTTGTTTTAAAGTCTATTTTGTCTGGCATAGGTATTGTTAGCCCAGGTGTTCATTTCTCTTCTCTTCTCTTCTCTTCTCTTCTCTTCTCTTCTCTTCTCTTCTATTCTCTTCTCTTCTCTTCTCTTCTCTTCTCTTCTCTCTCTTCTCTTCTCTTTTCTTCTATTTTTTTCTCATTCCATTTTCATGAAATATCTTTTTCCATCCTTTTACTTTCAGTTTGTGTGTGTCTTTTGACCTCAAGTGAGTCTCTTATAGGCAGCATATGTAAGGGTCTTGTTTTCTTATCCATTCAGCTACCCTATGTTTTTTGATTGGAGCATTTAATTCATTTATATTTAAAATAATTGTTGATAGATATGTAGTTATTATCATTCTATTATTCACAATTTTTATTTTTCTTCTTCTTATTATTAAAGAAACCCCTTTAAGATTTCTTTTAATACTGGTTTTATGGTGATGAACTCATTTGCTTTTTCTTGACTGGGAAGCTCTTTACCTGTCCTTCCATTCTCAATGATAGCTTTGCTGGGTAGAGTAATTGTGATTGTAGGTCCCTGCTTTTCATCACTTTGAATATTTTGTGCCAATCCCTCCTGGCCTGTAAAGTTTATTTTGAGAAATCTGCTGATAGTGTTATGGGAGCTCCCTTGCAGCTAACCAACTGCTTTTCTCTCACTGCTTTTAAGATTCTCTCTTTGTCTTTAACTTTTGGCATTTTAATTATGATGTGTCTTGGTGTGGGCCTCTTTGGGTTCATCTTGTTTGGGACTCTGTGCTTCCTGGTCTTATATGTCTATTTTCTTCACCAGGTTAGGGAAGCTTTCCATCATTATTTCTTCAAATAGGTTTTCAATTCCTTGCTGTCTCTCTTCTTCTGGTACCCTTATATTGAAGATGTTGTTATGCTTGATGTTGTCCCAGGTGCCTTTTAAACTATCCTTGTTTTTTTTTGGATTTTTTTTCTGAATGGGTATTTTTTGCTACCTTATTTTCTAACTTACTGTTTTGATCCTCTGCTTCATCTAATCTACTATTGATTCCCTGTAATGTATACTTTATTTCAGTTATTGTATTCTTCATATCTAACTGGTTCTTTTGTATGTTTTCTATCTCACTTTTATGTTTTCTGTTTCTTTGTTGAAGTTCTCATTGAGATCAGTGATGATCCTTATAACTGGGGTTTTGAGCTCTGCATCTGGTAGATTGCTTGTCTTCATTTTTGTTTAGTTCTTTTTCTGGAGCTTTGTTCTGTTCTTTACTTTGGGACATGTTTCTTTGTTTCTCCATTTTGGTTGCCTCGCTGTGCTTGTTTCTGTGTATTGAGTGAAGTTGCTATGTTTCTCCATCTTAGTAGAGTGGCCTTATGTAGTAGGAGGTGTCCTGTGGGACCCAGGGGCTCAGTCTCCCTGATCACCTGAGCCAGGTGCTCCAGGTATGTCCCCTTGTGTGGATTGTGTGTGCCCTCCTATTGTAGTTCAGACTTGGTTGCTGTTTGTATGTCAATGGGAGTGATTGACTCTCAGGCTGGTTGTGAGGACTGCCTGTGAAGACAGTGGAGGAGCTCTTGTGCAGGGAATGACTCTATGGTGCAGAGTTCACTTTAGTAGGGCTCTGATGCCTGCCTAGTCAGTCCTTTGAGAGTTGTTTGTGGAGGTTGTTTGGTAGTGCCCTGCTGTGGTCTTATGCTGGCCCTGGGTATGTTGGTTCTTGGGACTCTTGGGGGAGGCTCTGTTGCAGGCCAAGGTCAGCTGCTGCCTGTGCCCTGCCCAGAGCACTTGATATAAGCTACAAAGTGATCTGCAGATGGTTTCCAGTTGTGATGCATTTGGAGGTGCCTGGGAGAGGCTAAACTGTGAACCAGGGCCAGCTGCTGCTAGTGTTGAGCTTGGGGCTGCTTCACAAGAGGTATGGGGCTCATGAAGGCTAAATGCTGCTTGTTTGAGATGTTTGAACCTTTGAGAGATTTTAGACAAGTCTTCAGCATGAGCCAACACAGGCCATTTGTATGGAAAAGCCACTGGAAGTGGTTTGGGTGGGCCTGCAAGTTGAGTGGGTTGGGTCTCAGGGAATCACAGGGGTGGGGTGTTACCTACGTAGATGGAGACTCAGATGTGGTGGCTGCCTGCGTCTGCATGCTGGGTGGTGGGACGGTTCAACAGAGAAACAATGAATCCTGCCAGCATTTCCTTCTGGGAAAAAGCTGCCCCTCCAGCACTCATCCTGACGCCAGACAATTCAGTTTCTCCCCTTATGTCCCTGGAGATGTTTGAGCTGCTGCCCCAGTGCTAGAGCACAGAGTCTTTCAGAGAGTACATCCATGCGTGGGAGCTTTAAGAGGAACACCTGGGACTCTAACCACCCTCTATCTCACTCAGTCATGCTGTTTTTCATGACCAGAACTTATTAGACTCCTCTTCCCAACATTGGAACACTGGGCTGGGTAGCCTGGTGTGGGTCTTGAGCCCTCACTCCTCAGAAGGGACCTCTGTCTCCAAGATATTCCTCCAAATTCTTACTACCACATGTGGGTGTTGGGCCAGCCCGTTTCATATCTCCACTCCTCCTACCAGTGTCCAACTGCCTTCTTCTGTATTTCCTTAATTATAGGACTATTGTTCAGCTAGACTTCAGGTAATTATCAATGATGGTTGTTTTGTAATTTAGTCATAATTTTGATGTGGCCATAAAAGGAGACAAGTGCAGCATTTATCTACTCCGCCATCTTCACCGGAATTCCTTTTAGCTTTTTTACTACTCATATGCCTGTTTTCCTTTTTATCTACCCTGTATTCTACTTTTATAGTTATGAGCTGATTAAGCCATGATAGAATATTTTCACTTTCCACTTCAAAAATTATCTTAGAATATTTTTTTCCTAAACACATCTATTTAACAAATAACTTGATTACTTTTGTTTTGGAATTGGTGTTTCAGTGGTCAAAATGAAGTCAACTAATATATATATATTGCACAGTGGAAGAAGCAAAATGCCTGTTACTTTAATTTTACCCATATTAAATTGTGATATTTCTGCCTTAAAGGAGTAAATGTAACAAGGCCTGAATTTAATTTATCAAGTATACTAAAGTAGGTAAATAATAGCATGGAGCCTGATGCATCAGGGTTGGGAGTATAATGAGATCGGTAGGTAAGCCCTCCATAAAATTACTCGGGGCGTAGGAGATTCCAGACATAGCAATTATACTTAGCAAGAAGAAGCAGTTCTAGAGAGTGTGAAGCAATTAGTCAGATTTATAAGCTCAAAGTAGAGAAGGGAAAATTACTTAAGTTAAACTAAGAAGCATCCTAAATCATCATTACACTGTATCGATCTCAGTTGAAAGCAACTGGCTAGAAATGCTTGGTTTATCTTTACCATTAAATATTTCCATAGTGTTTGACTAGAACCAAGAATATATAGCTTGGCATTTGACCTATAGTAAATTTTAAATAAGCACAGAGGCTTTTGCAGTGTGTGCATGTATTTTGGAAGAGATTCTCAGAACATTTAGGAGAGTCAATATTGATCTATAGGCTAGTTGTATTTTTTAACATTCCTGCCAATACACCAAAGTAATGGGCAGGCAGAAACATTTAAAGCATATGAAGAAGTGTATATGGCAGTGGTTTTGAGTGAAAAATAAGCTGCATTATTTTAACTATTTGGTTTTATATCAAAACATGTCATTGTCCATTTACTTATTGAATCAATCTGAATATGTCT
>NW_017731936.1:386165-437797 GCF_001890085.2 Hipposideros armiger
ATCACAAATGGCCAAGTATATACGAGCCAAAACTACAGACTGCCTGAATTACCCTTTTTAGAATTAGCCATTAAAATCCTTCTGTAAAAAAGAGGAGTTAATTATTCTTAGATGGTACCAGAGACTGTGACGATAGCATTTTACAGATTAATTAATTTAATCCTGAGCAACTACTAAATTATGATGTGCACTGCCTATTTATCAAGATAATCAATCCTTCTAACACGGAGGCTTGGGAAAACATTAATAGAGTGAAAGAAAGGATAGTGGGCCAATCAAAGAACTACTTGCTCTAACACTTCTATGATACAAGTGTAAGGAAAAGGATAACAGAATCCATGGTCCCTGTGGAATCTTTCTCTACTCTTATCATATCTTTTAAAACAATGGTTGATGGGGAAGGAAAATCTGAGTTTGAAAATCTTCCAAGATTTCATTCTTTATATTGCTAAAGGTGAACACCAGGATTTCTATTTGTTTTGTTTTGTAGTCTTTATATTCATGTTTGGGAAACACTTTAGTGGGTCCTTTATGCAAAAGGAAGGTATCAGGAACAATAAGAAATATCCAGAGCCATCTTTCTTATGCACATTGATGCAGACATCCTTAAAGTTAATGAGTAGAATCCAGCAGCATGTATAAAAATAGTTCACCATTGCTAAGCGAGCTTCTTTCCAGAAATTTAAGGACAGTTCAATTTTAGGCAGCTTTTACCATATTAATAGACAAAATACAAACCCAGAAGATGATTGTTGGTGGATATTGACATAATATAAAATTCAATACCCATTCTTCATGGTGTTCTGGATATATTGCATTTGCTCTTCAGATTATTTTTCACCCTATTCTGTACCCCAGGAAGTTAGCCTGTGTAGACTCAATCAAAGAACTGTTTCAGTCTCAGGGGTCTAGCTGGTTTTAGCCAATGGAGATACCTGCCACCCAGGAGGACATCACAGAGTGAGAAGAGAGTTGAGGTCAGAATATTTAGTTAGTTAGTTCCTGCTTCCCTCTCTGAAGCATTGCTTCAGGTTAATTTTGTTCCTCAAAAAACAAACAAACAAACAAACAAAAAAATGCCACTGCTGTCCTCAAAGTAGCTTCTTTACATGACTCGCTTCCTCTGATTTCTGGTAAATACTTCAATCCCTTTTTCCTTCTATCCTTGGGGTAGTCCCAGCTGGGAATGACTAGGACAACTTGGCTCTGTTTCATGTTTCAGTCTCCAACAAGTTAAGCCAGACATCTCTTTATGCTGAAAGTAGAGGAGCCAAAGGAAGCAATATTGTAGATTTAAGTTGGTCAAATAGGAAGCTAGAAAAATAATTCTAGTTTTGTAAGGTGGGGTCAATATTGTTTACAAAGCTTCTAAGCTTCCATGTAGAGATGGACAGAGATATGTGAAGTCCTGAAACTGGGTCAGAAATGATGAGTGGAAAAATAAGAATGCTTAATTCTTTGGTTTTAGGAATTGGTCATGTCCTTCACTTCAACTTAGACAGACATTTTAGATAAAGGGAAATTCCATCTTTTCTAGCTATTGTTCCAGAATGAAGATTGATGGTGCTTAGTTTGGTCTTGCATGGAGTTCAGTCTCATGCAGTAATAGAAGTTGAAGGTATAAATCATCTGACGTATTGAAAACTGCTGCTGGCTGTCTTGTATAATCAAAGGAGACTCAACAGAATTGAGAATAGCAGACTGATTTTATAGTTTTGTTGAATATTTCAAACTTTTCGAGTCATGTGACTGTTTTACCTGGCAGAATAACTGTTACTTTGTTAATTTAATTTTTGTAAATTTATTGTATATTTGTGTAAATATTTTGTATTATGGGTTGCTTACTTTTAATATTATAATTAGTCTCTGGAAAACCTCAAGAAAGAAGCCTTGAATTTGTAGTGGAATGTGTTCAACAGTTAAACCCATTTAGTAATGAAGTGTTGAGATGGAGACCTAGTCAAAATAATGCAATAAATGAAGACTCTGGATGGACTTTCCAATATGTCAATTCTGAAACCATAAATTAGTATCTGTGTAACATTCAATAAACTTTCTAAGCCTCAGTATCCTCCTCTTTAAAAAGGAATTATTACAAATACCGTACAGGTTCTTTTTTTTTAATTTGGTGAATGTCAAGTGAAATCTAAAGCACCAGGCCAACTTCATAGCAAACGCTCGAGATGTTAGCTACATCTCTTTCCTCAATTTCCTACATTTACTCTGAAATCTAGGTTTTATTTATAGATACCTAATCTGACATGCTTTATATTTTATACAAGGTTTCTATTATGAAAATTTATTTTTATTATATTTAGCCTATATGAGAAATTAAGAAGTAATTTTCTGGATATAAGTTTGGGTAGAAATGAATGTCTTCTTAAAATTCCCTTACTGTAAGTTAAATTCATTTTCAAATAGCTATTAGTGCTATTTTTCAATTTGAAAAATATGTTTACGGCATTTCTACATTTATGGGGTGAACACATTGTTATGAATTCACTCTTATATATAACTCTTCTTAAATTGTGGAATTTAGGCTTTTTCTTTGGTCAATGTCAAGTGTCTGTTTTTGCTACTAGCAAAATGGTCTGTATTATCTTACCTAAAGCTGGATAGTTAAACCCTAGATACAGATACTGCTGGCAAGGTGAACATTGGTGAGTACTTTCCAAGAATCAAATCTTCCTCATCTGAAGTGCTAATAATCAAAGTCAGTCCTTGGCAAAAAGGTGAAATTTGTCTGTTTGTTGCTTCATGGTTCATTTTCTACTTTATTATTTTTTTGGCAGCAAATCTTTCTCTCTCTTTCTAACACATTCATTTTGCTTCATTCTTACTTTCATTGTGAGGTAAACACATTGATTCTAAAACATAAATCTACTAAGCAATGCATAGAAAGACATATTCATTTCATACCCATGCAAATTAGTCTTTTTAGCATAATATAGTTTTTGCTGATATTTGGCCATGTAGGCCAAGTACTGTATTGTTCTATATTCCAGAATGGAAATAGATTCACATATTCTCTATAGTAAATTTTCATATTGAATTCACTGAAATCAACTGCTTTGCATTTCTGTCTAGCACTTTGGAATTTAAAAAACTGCTTTTATGGTTTATCTTAATACCTGTGTAAAATAGACAGGATAGGTGACTTTGTTGCTATTGTATAAATAAAGAGGCTGCAAATCAAAGTTTCTAAATGATAAATCCAGATCTAGTAACTGGCGGGTAGCCTGGAAGCCGAATCTTTGGCTTCTTGGTTCCATGATTGTTCTACTTAACCACCATGCCTTTCTATAATTCAACTAAACATAAACTGAATGTTCATGTCAGAGAAGTTGGGGATATGTGGTTATTTATATTAATTCTGACATGTCAAATCACAGGGTTGTTTGATTTTTTTTCTACTAACAATTGTAGTGAATTGTAGGAGAGGTGAGCTTATAATTCTAGCTTTAGCTATCATATAGTAATTGATATCTGTTAACTCACAGTAAGGTACATTTGCTTAGAATTATTTATCTGGGGAGTAGATTTGTCCTGGGCCATGCTAGCTTGTGAGTGTCAGGCAATGAAAAATGAATGGACTTGAATGAATTAGAATTTTGTAATTAGAGTCTGTTCGAAACAAAACTAATGATGCAAATAAAGTTGAAATGTTCCTTGCCCTATTGTTAATTTATTCTATTCCCAAGAATCTAAGTCAGAAACCAGAAGAAATGTTTCTCTAAAATAAGAGCGCGTGGATCTAAGTCACTTCTTGTCATTCATGGTGTTGATATAGGCAAAAAGGAATTGACTTTCATTGAATAACTAACTGCATGTGCGTGCTCCTTTACATGACCAGATCTTTCAAGCCTGTCAAATCATTAAAAAAAAAATCTATATTATTGCCCCATTTTACAGATAAGAAAAGTGAGGCGCAGAGAAATTAACTGCCAATAATGAAATTTAAATGAAGTATTCTTGAACTAAAGCTCATGCTTTTCCCAAGCAATCCTCTCTCAAAAAACAAATGTATACAATTTCTGTAATCTCTAAATGTATTTGAGCAAATCTTATCCTAAACAGATAATTAATTCTTAAGTAAAATAAGCAACATTTTTATCTGTCTAAATAAATAGAAGAATTAAAAAAAAAGGGAGACAAAATGTAAAATTAAAGTATGTCCATTAAACCATTTTTGATGCCAGATTATATTAAATAATTTCTATATTTTGCCATGTATAATGCACTCCCATGTATAATGCACACCCACGTTTTTGGCCCAAACTTTCAGGGAAAAAAACCTTTCATTTAAATTTTTAATTTAAATTTTTATTTGTTTACATATAGGTACTTGTTTTTTGTATAACTAAAGAATTTTAGCATTTACTTTTTAACATATTATAGCACAAGAAATTTTATATAACAAATAATTACAAAACACAAGAACAGAGGCAAGGTGCAAGAAATTTTATGTACCGGTAACAAATTTACGATATTTATGCAATTATAGAAGGTCAAGAACTCTTCGTTGTAAGTTCAACAAAACCAGTTATTCTATTCCAGGGTATTATTTTGCATATGGATATTGTGATTGATATCTAGAGTTACACTTTTAACTTGTAAGCATAAATAAAAGAATTAAAGACATTTATATAGATACAGAATTAGTACTACCCATGTATATTTTTCCCTCACAAATTTCTACAAAAAAGTCCTCATTATACATGACAGAATACGGTACAGATAATTTAAACCCAATGCTGAACCTAAATTTGATTTGGAGGTAAGGCATGTCTCTGATACACTACAGTAGTTGTTCCTGGTGTATGAAAAAAGCGTTTTGCACAGGAGAGGAAGCTCAGCATGTTAAGTGAAGATTTGCCAGCATAAAAAGTTAGAGGGCATTGACCTCTGCAGCTACATATGAAATCGACAGGTTTAGTATTCAAAAGATTTGTATATTAAACTTAAATTTTACAAACTTACAAACTTAAATTTTAATTACCATGGCACATAAGACAAAGGCTCCTTAATATTATAATTTTAAAAAGCTGCATAGATTTAAATTCCCAGAAAAAAATTTACGATTAATTGCATGCAACACCCCTAAGAGAACCTTAGTACTTTGTTTCAGCATACAAAGTTTTCCGTTAAAAAAGTATAACTCATTAAATATTCATTTAAAATATTATTTTGCATATTAAATACTGTTTGGTAACTTCTGGTTTTGACAGTCGTGAAATGATTTAGTTTGGAGTAGGCTCTTAGTCACGCTGAAGGACTGTAATAAATCAGCTCCGTGAAAAAAATTGGAGCTTATGTCACTATATTAGCTCTAGGCCCTTCAAAAGCAGCTAAGCCTTTGTTTTACCTAAAAAAAGAGATGTTTAATTCATTAGAACAGGTAGAAAAAACATGTTTATGCTTTTTCTTAGTATTTTACTTGAAGATTAATCTTTTGTTCACCACTGGATCTGTACAAAAACAAATTTGTTTGAAAGGAATTAACTGTCACGCAGTGTGTGGGTCTTAGTTTTCTTAAAGAGAATAGGAAATGGCTACTGCCTAAACAATATTTCAATTTGAGGGTAATGTGTTTTCTGGTTTCTCCCCTGTCAGATTCTCACCCTGGTCTCCAGGGAGGCGAGAAGAGATTGCCTATTTGACATATTTTGCCTAAAGCAAGTCCTGAAACTAGGATTCATATTATTCATTTGACTGAGTGATGATATCTATAGGTTTGCCAATGGTCAGAATACAATCCATTTTCTTAAAAAAAGTAATACCTTTCTTTTACAAATGAAGTTGTATTTTGTAAAAAATATTGAGGGAAAAAGGAGAAATGGGGAATGTCTGACTCTGAAACAAGATTTTTGTACATTAAACCATATAGAGTCAGGCTTTCAATGAGTTTAAAAGTTTTTTTAACTAATTTATTTTTAGAGGTATTAGAAAATTTAGAATTCTGACCACCACTTTCTGGCCACAGGTGAAAAAAAAATTACATATAGAGAAAAATAAGTTAGAAATTATAAGGTCTTGACTTTTTTCAACATTTCAATTACAAAAGTAAAATATAAACTTAGTCTGATTTAATATGACTTATTTCACCTACCCTCAGATGTTGATTTCCACTAAGAAAAATCTTAAGTTGCTGACTGACCTTACAGGGATGCGTTATACATGGACTCAGTTACTAAAGATTAATGATGATACTACAGTCTCCAGAGATTAATAGACTATAATCATATTTTGCCATACGGGGAAGTTTTTTAAAAGTAAGGAATTTCTCATAATTGTATTTCAAACATAATAAATATATGAATATACAATTTTTTGTTGTGGTTGTTCTTCAAATCCAGAGATAAAGCAGTAGAAAAGTCCTATAAGGTCATGGAAAAGGTCTCACGCTAGAATTAGATGAAAAAGACAAAATAAGTACCCAAAACTGTATGATTTATCTGTGGTATAAACAGGAATTACTTTTACACTATGTATTCTTTAATGCCTAATCACTATCTTGAAATTTTTCTATAATGAATACTACAGCTGTCATTGATCTTTACATTAAGGAAAGTTACATTATAATCTCTCCAACCACCCCCCAGACCAGTTCTTTGAACGGAATTTTCCATATCTGTTAACATCACAACCAATGGACAAGGATTGATATACTAGGCTATCTTTCATAACATGTTTCATCCTTTATATTCCATAAAATGCCAATTTATGAATACTTTACCTCATAATACCTTCTCAATCCACCTTGTTTCTCCTAATTCTACTGTCATTACCCATGTGAAGCAGAAAAAGTTAATTCAGACATTTCTAATAGCAAAAGTAAACTTCTTCCTCTTTTCAAAATGTAAATATATCACTACCATTTCTTTTTTTTCCCTTTTTTAAAATTTTAATTAAAGTTTATTAGGGTGACAATTGTTAATAAAGTTACACAGGTTTCAGGATCTCATTACCATGTCAAAACACCCAAATATCAACTCACTCAGAGTTTAAAGGTTAAATCCTTCCTGCTGTAGAGCAAAGATAAGTAGTTATTTGCTGAATTTATTTTAATGGACCATCAGAATCAATTGAGAAATAACTAGTGGAGAGGACTTTTGCATAGCAGTCTACACAGAGGGGAAAAAAAAGAGTGCTTAAAGAAGCAACAAGGAAGGGAAGATATTTTAGTAAGGAAGTCATGCCCTGGTCTAAAAATAAGATTAGAGGATGAGGGAGAAGAAAGCAAAGACAGGGGCCTTTGAAGAAGGGAAAAGGAGCCAAAATTTGCCCTATGGATAGACTAGGAAAAGGACCACTATGAGGGACATTGCTGATGTGCCCAGGTACAAGATTTGACCTCCCATATCTTGCATCTCTTTGCCTCATGTAGGTGTTATGCTAGTATAGCCAAATAATACCATGTTGGTTAATGACAGATGCATATACAATAGTGGTCCCATAAGATTATCATGGAGCTGAAAAATTCTGACAGCCTAGCAACATCGTAACCATCTTAGTGTTGTAATACAACACATTTCTCATGTGTTTGTGGTGATGCTGGTGTAAACAAACCTACTGTGCTGCCAGTTGGATCAAAGTATAGCACGTACAATTCTGTAGAGTACATAATATTTTATAATGATAATAAATGACTATGTTAATGGATGTGTTTACTATACTACATTTTTATCATTATTTTAGCCTGTGCTCTTTCTACTTATAAAAAAAGAAAGTTTGCTGTGTTATGCCAGTAGCAGCCTTATACATCTTTCATCTCTCCATTGCATTATTTTCTTTGAGTTTGATTTAAACTTGTGTTGTTCTGTACAGTAACATGCTGTACAGGCTTGTAGCCTAGGAGCAATAAGCTATACCATATAGCTTAGGTGTTTAGTAGGCTATTCCCTCTAGGTTCGTGTAAATGCACTCTCTGATATTCACACAACAAAATCACCTAACCATGCATTTCTCAGAACATATCCCCATTGTTAAGTGAAGCATGACTGTGGTTTTACTTGATGGAATCCTCCCTTTACCTAGCCCCAATCTGGGTGACTATCTAGAAAGAGTGATACTACTCCATGTCACAAGATTTTGTTTAGTTTTCATCTCCTAACACCCAGAATACCCTTAAGATCTAAAGAAGGCTGAGTTACCTGCCTAGTCTCTACCTTCCATATATACTTAGGAGTTGCTTAACTTAATCATCTAGAGACACCCAGATCTCTATGGTGTTTAACGATAAATTGGGACATGTATAGGACTTGGAGACAGCTTTGATAGTCTCTGTTTTATCATCTTTTTCTTTTCCCATTGTTAAAGGATAAATTTACAAAAAGGCCAAATCCTTACCCCCAGAAAAATAAAAAATGATCACATGTCAAAGATTTTATTTAATTCATGAATTTACAAGGTAACCAGTCATGAGGTGTGATAAAAAAATACGGTGAATGTTTAAATTAAAAGAAATTTGTTACAGTAAAAGACACATCGCCATTAATCCCCCTTAAAATATTCCCCCTCACTTAAAACACACTTACCCTGTCGTTCTTGCTTCTTTCTGAAGCAGTTCTTGAAGTTCTCTTTCGTGTCTTTAGTTGCGCTCCTGTGGTTGCCTCCATGTCCTGAATCATTTTGACTTTGGAGAAGAGCCAGAAGTCACATGGTGCCAGATCCAGTGAATAAGGTGGATGAGGACACACCGTAATGCTTTTATTTGACAGGAATAGCTGTACCAGAAGCGATGTGAGACATGGAGCATTGTCATGATGGAGGATGATTTATGGCACATTTTAAAACACACTTTCTCTCAACCACAGCTTACATCTAACCAACTGCACCAACCAAGTTGAAACTTGTTACACACTGCTACTGAGGTTCGACCCACCGCTTCCCATGTTGAAGATCCCTGTCTTTCCGTTGGATGGTACTCAGCAGCAGCATTCACCCTATTTTTTTTATCACAACAGAAAGGCTCTGTGTCACACATCACTTCTGGTACAGCAATTTCTATCAAATAAAAACATTACATTGTGTCATTATTCACCTTATTCACTGGATCTGGCACTGTGTGACTGCTGGCTCTTCCCTAAAATCAAAATGAACATGAAAGGTAAATGTTTTGAACTGGTTCAGGACATCAAGGCAGCCATGACAGCACAACTAAAGACACTCACAAAAGAGGACTTCTAGAACTGCTTCAGAAAGAGGCAAGAATGATGGGATAAGTGTGTTCAAAGCAAGGAGGAGTATTTTGAGGGGGATTAATGGCAATGTGTACTTTTACTGTAATAAATTTTTAAAAATTTAGACATACACTGTAATTTTTTATCACACCTTAGAAATGTTACAAACATTATAAAAGATAATTCAAAGAGCAGAGACATATTGCATGAGAGTTCACAGCAAAACCAACTCTTTTCCACAGGGATAAACATGGGAAAGAGAAATAAAATATCTCTCCATCAGATAGAATTTATTTGCATGCTAAAAACAAGTTATTTGCTATGCTCTCAGTTATCTATAAGTTACAGAGTTGTGAAGAAGTCCAAAAGACCATGAGAAGTGCAAATCCCTTAGATTCAGAACCTAGAAGCATGTTCTTTATTAGCCCAGAGACTGGCAAACTTTTTCTGTAAAGAATCAGATAGGAATGGTCTCTCTTCCTTAGTCATTTTGGTTTTGTTTTGTCTTAAAACCTTTTAAAAATATGAAAATCATCCGTAGCTCAAATGCACAAAGGTAGGTCGCTGGCTTGATTTGGCCCATGGGTCCTAGTGTGCTTGACTCCTGTTCTCAACATGTGTAGTTAACAGTCGAAATCACCCAGTAACCTTTTTGGTCCACTTTAAAGTTTTTCACAATTTTTCCTGACTATCTCTTGACCCATCCTTCATTTTGTTGTAAAATAATTCTTTTAAGATGCTAATTTGTTCAAAGTCTTTTCCCCCCTCAAACAATTTCAATGCGTCCTTGTAGAATTAATTAAGCGCAGCCTTCTCAGATCTGGCCTTCAGGGCTCTCTAATCACTTATTTGACTGCTGCAGATTTATTCCCCAGTATCTCTATATGTATGAACCATTTAAGTATGCCCATTTTCTCACTTCTGTACATTTTCACATGTAAGTATTACTCGGAATTCTCTTCCCCCTTTGAAAACTTAGTCTTTGAAAACATGGATTTTAGGGACACACAAACATTCAGTCTATAACACTTCCCATTTGCTATTGAATTATTTTCTTATTTACCTAATCTGGGCCTTTCAGACTAGGTGCTCAGTAAAATTTTATTGCATTGCATCAGTTATTTCTTCCCTTGTTTCTGCATAATTTTTAATTTGCTGGCATAAGACTTTTTATTGACATACTAAGATAACTTCAAAGTGTTTGTTCTGTGTATATAGTTAGCCAGGCTGATATCTATGGGAATTCACTTAATGTTCTTATCTTAGTTATCTATTGTGGCGTACCCAATTGCCCTAAAACCTATTGGCTTAAAATTAAAAACAAATTTATGATTTAATGGTTTCACTATGGTGTTGCATATTTAAAATAGACATACTTGCATCTTAAAAGAGCATTTGGAAAGAGAAAGTAATTTTTCAACAAAGAAAAGGTTCTCAGGCCTCCATGAAGATCTCTAATTTTGGAAGATCTTTTTTTTAGAAATCTTGAAAGTAACTGTTTACTGAGTGCGTGTGCATGTGTGTGCGTGTGTGTGTGTGTGTGTGTGTGTGTGTGTGTGTGTGTGTGTGTATTAGAGCCCTGAGAAATTATCTTTCAAGTATCTGGTTAATGTGGTTTAATCACCATTGTTTGCGCTCTGATTGCTACAAAAATGATTGCAATTGCAATATATCGTAATTCCAGTAGATGGCAGAAGCATACTACGTACCAAATTGGAATAAGTTTTACAACTTGTGTATTGAAGACATCAACAAAGGTCTCGACCTATTTTAAAAATCTTTCTGTGTTGTGTTTGGGACACCACGCATGTAAAGGGAGTTGTAACATTCCATCACAGACACCTCTGATTCAGACAGGTTTTGCTGATATTTTACAGAATACAAAAAAAAAAAAGAAAAAAGTTTATAACAAGTGATCTTATGCGGAATTAAGTAATGCCTGTGTGTTAATCTTGTAGTCAATTTAATCAGGCCTTTTTTCCCTTTTTTTAATCAAACAAACTAGATATAATATGGAAATCATTTTAATTAAAAGAAAAGCATATGGCACTTTGTAATTAACCATGTAAAAAACCATGAAGATCAGTTATTTAGATAGTGGTGTTCTGCAATGAGAGTTAAAAGACACAAAAAGACATAAGATATTTACATTCAGTTGCTGTTTTTCAGTTAATGTGGTACCAGTATTTTTCAAAGAATGTACATGTTATTGCACATATTGAATTTAGAAAGCGTATATGCTTAACGATTCCATTGCTATTCCTTCCTGTTTATCTTCTTGCTAATTTGACGATACTGGAATTTAAACCAAGAACAGTATGCAGTGATGTGATTGCAACCACTGAGAAATAAGGATGGTGAAATTTATATTCATGCAAAATAAACGTAAATTAGGAAAAATTCAGATAATTTTTCTGGCACTCATGCTATATGGAAAGGATGTGCAGAACCAAAATTCAGCAAGGTAAATCTTAGCTTTCTTTTTGTTTTCATTATATAAAATGAGATGTATTCGAAAGAAAGAAAAAGAAAGAAAGAAAGAAAGAAAGAAAGAAAGAAAGAAAGAAAGAAAGAAAGAAAGTCATACTACATATTGATAATAATGCTCATTGCTTTATTGGTCCTTTTGGCTTCAGCAGAACATTACGTCCAATCCTTCTGATGAAATACCTTCCACTTGGTAGGGACCTCCCCATGGGGACAGGCTACATAGATTTTAGGAGGTTTGTTGGTGATGCTTTGCAGTGGGCAGATGGACAAAATTTGAGCTGTAGCTAGTTTGGGTTGTCAAATCTGAGAGCTGCGGCAGTAGTATAAAAGGGAAATGAATACTGAGGTTCATAGCTGGGAAATTAGAGCAAAACCAGATGAACTGTGAGATTGATTTGGGCATTTCATGAATTAGTTTTTGAATAAAAGCTACAGGCCTGAGTACTTTTTCAGTGTGGCATTTTGGAAGACGTTTTTGTTTAAAGGCACTAGCTAAAAGCAGTGCAATACATTGATGCCTTCAGGGATTGTCAATCTACAAAGTCTCCTCTGACTATTGCCTGAGTTTTGCTGATAGCTCTGACCCAATTAGATTGTAAATGGGATCTGGATTACTTTTTGCTTAATGCATTGTCTTACATATTTCTGTAGTAAAGCTTTGCTGGCATTTTTCTATCCACTGTAGACATCTTTTAAGACAACCCATTTGATTGGGACTTTTATTAGCTCAGAGGGCTTGGTTTTGCACTACAGTTTTAGAGAATTCATTTTGTCTTCTTTATTAGTTAAAACCTGAATCTATTTTAGGACTAATCCTTGGTGTACCTTATTTCCCTTTCCTACTCCAAAAGAAATGTTGATTTCCCTTATTAATTCTTACGTATCGATGATGTTTATTTACCCATTTTTCAATCCCATAGAGATTTTTAAGCAGTCATAGAAGTAGTTTTATTCAAGGCTTTATTGATAACAGAAATAAAGCATGCATACCCATCCATTTCTTTATGCATATTTTCCTTCATTTTAGGTGATGTATGAAATCAATCTTGCAAATGCATAATTGTTTACCACAGCACAAGTTAGCTTAAAATAAGGATATGTTGTGAATTAGAATCTTAAGAAATTCAACAAAAGGAAAGATCAGATTTAAAGAATTTAAGACCTTGTAGAGAAAATGGCATTAGAGAATTTACCTGTATAGTTTTCACATCTGACATTATTTGAAAAGACAGAGGAATTATTAATTTTGATTTACCATATTTTATGGGAAAGAAAAGTGTTAGGGTCTCTATTCACATCAGTTTCAATTAAATAATTATAATTTTTGTTGTTGTTGTTGAGGACAGCTTTTAGGAGGTGAAGTTCTTTAATGCTTGTTTCTGTGTCTTGGCCTTAATCTAACTGTAAATACTTTTTTGATTTTGTTACTTAGAGCTGCTGACAATAAAGCTCTGATACTGGTTCCTTTCATCCCTTTCCTCATTCCTCTAGTGACACCATCACTTGGAAGTTTGACTTTTAAAAAAGCTTGTGTGACTTTTTTTTTTAAGTTACTAACCTGTTTTTCATCTCTTCCCGATTCCCAGGGTTTTATGGTCTTAGTTCTGCTTGATGTCATAATATATGCTGTTAACCCATCTTACTTAAATTCTGTCTTCCTCCTATCTCACAAGTACAAATACCACCAACATGTAATTCCAAAGCACAGCATTATAGTCTTATACCTTTATTTCCTAAATATCCTTTAGTTCCTAAAGGATTTATTTTAAAAAACCACAGACTATGCCTCTACTACTCATTTTAGCTTTTCAATTTCTGAATGTCAAGCTCCTCTTTCTGTAATTATCTCTAACAGTATTTTATTCAATAATTTTACAAATATTTACTGAATATCTACACTGTGAATATAACAGTGAACAAAGCTGATACAATCCATATCCTCATCAAACATCCAAGGTAGAAGAGAATATAGACATTAAAGACATAGATAAAATACCTTTGAGAGCTATGGATATCTGTGACAGCAGGACCTAGTCTCAGAGAAGGACCAGGGGAGGCAAGTCTTCCAATTACCAGGGAAGTATAACACATTAGCTTCAAACTTAGTGCATCAAACAAGCACGATTATGCTCAGAGATTCAGTGAGTCAGGTATTCAAACAGGGCACAGTGGGATGACTGGCTTCTGCTTCTTGATATCTGGGGCTCATCTAGAGCAGAAAGGGGCAGAGTATAGAGGCCGGAATCGTATGAAGAACATTCATTCATATGTCGGTGTTTGATGCTGGCTGTTGGCTAAGGTCTTAGCTAGGACTGCTGGCCAGAACACCTACATAAGGCCTCTGCATATACATGGGCACTACACACCATTATGAATGAATTCCAAAGGCAAGTGTCCCACGAAAGCGCCAGGCAGAAGCAACATCCCCTTTTTTTACCTAGCCCCAGAAGTCACACAGCATCACTTCTACCATACTCTATTGTCAGAAGCCAGCCACAAGTCAAGGGAAAGATAAGTACACTCTAGTTCTTGATGGACAGGGGCTAGTTTCTGGGAAAACACATGAGACAATAAATGTTGCTATGCTGTGGCCATTTTCTGAAAAATATTGTCTGATGCAGCATCTTTGAGAAAGCAATATTTAAATGGATGCTGTTTGAAAGGGAATAACTTGAAAAGGCATTTTAGTAACAGGAAGCAGCCTAAGTAAAGACCTGAGATGGAGCAAACAAGTGGCTTACCTGAAAAAGTGTGAGCCAGTTTGTCTGGGTCATAGATAGTGAAGAGGTGATGGGGGCAGATAAAATTGGATAGGTAGGGACTGGTAGGCCTTGGTAGAGTTCAGACTTAAAACAAGGCCTTATTGATCATGTTAAAGATCTACAAACCTCATTGGAAAGGCGATGAGAGACCACAGACAAGTTAAAATTTGGGAGTGATGTGGTCAGATTTGTGATTATAGACACCAGGCTGCTAGATTACAAGATACAAGTATAGGGTTTGGAGTTAGTTAAGCTACAATTGCAGTGATCCAGGAAAGAGATAAAAGTGGCCGTGGAGATGAAGTCAAGTTGAGATTTAAAGTCAAGTTGGAATGGTCAAGATTTGGGAAATGGTTTGGCTGTAAAGGGTGAGAAGAAGGTGCTCAGGTTTGAGGGTATATTCCAGGTGTTTTGCTTGGGAAACTGTACATATGGAAAGATTTAAGTGGCAAGAATGGGTTTTGGGGGAAGGAAATTATAAGTTTTAGAGATATTGAATTTTAAGTGTTTTGAAAGCTATGTTGATATGTACAATAGTAAGTGGATTATATGGGTCTGGAACTCAGGAGGATGAGATATACATTTGTGAATCATCAACATATAGATGGTAAATTCAGCCATGGATTAGATCATCAGAGGGCATCAGTAAAAAGGAGAGCAATTTCACAAATTAGATTATTTAAAGAATAGGCAGGATTTCATCATGCAGAAAAAGAAAGTGGCTTGGGAAAAGGAGTTTTACTCTTCTTACATTTTAAACTCCTTCAGGGCAGGGGCCAAGTCTTTACTGGATGGACTGAGATATAGAGGTGAAACGGGTAGGATTTTGGAAATAGTTTGGCTATAAAGGATCTCTGCAAGGACCATTTTCTATAGCACATGAGAAAATTCATAAACATGAGGGTGGAAAATACTAAATTCATCAATAGTGAAGAATAATTATTTTAATTGAAAAAAAGACATTGTTTTACTTAGGTTTAGTTTTATATGTTATAAAATAAGAAAGATGCTCTCTAGATAGTAAAAAAAAAGTAAAATTGTATTTAGAGTGAAGATGAACAGTCAGAACTAGTTATATAATACAAATTTGTGAGACTGAATTTTGAAATTATGCTCAATGAAACTCTGTAGATCCATGAATTCTCTATGGAAGAGAATATTTTCTACATTGTGCAATAGAAGGGTGGTTGAGAAGAGTGTGTCCAGGCCTTTGAAGCCCTTCTCTATCCCTTTGGGAATGAATAGGTGGGAAGATAGGAAGAGTTATAGCAGCGTGTCATCTATAGGGGTTGCTGTGTTTGGTCACATTTAACCAGCTAGCTGGTAGAGCTGGTGTGAGCATCTTCACTTGAACCTGGAAAAAAAATCAGTGGCCACTTGGGTGTCTCTATCTACCTTGTCTTGTTTCTTAGTTATGTAAGAACATCACCAATAGAGTTATACTTCTGTTAATATGTGTTTTTTTTTTTTTTTACTCTTGGATTGTTGCTTTCACGTAGTTGATTATCTTGAAGAGAATGGGCACAATTTTGAATATCTTTGGTTGAAGAATGCTTTTAATCCCCAGGACTCCAGAATGCTTTTTTTGTTTGTTTGTTTGTTTTTGTTTTTGTTTTCAGCAAAGAGTGACTAAACACTTTGGTAATAAGCACTATCTAATGTGAATGGGTTTAATATTTTCCAACCTGCATCAGTGCAGGAAAATTCTGAAGATGAAATTTATTACTGAAGTATTTATTTATAAATCTCAGTACTAGGAAATTGTGAATAGAAAGTTGACTTTTTGGAGGGTTCATTCATTCATTTAATACATATTGAATATCTACTACCTGTATAGTTTTAGGCTTGAGGTTTAAGAAAGGAGCAGAGTAATTGCCACTAAGGAGCATACAGTGAAAGAAAGGAAAAAGTCTAGAACATGCCCCACTTAAGTTCAGGGGTGTTATGAGTACAAAGAGTAGTTACTAAATCAGAAGTTTTCCAGGATTTCCCTGGTCTAAAAGGAAGTCAACTTGAACTGAATCCTGCACAAGACAATAGGTGTTACTATTTTTCTTTTCATATTGAAAATATCCCAGAAAGGAGTAATATGGTTCCATGGTAAGAACATGCTAATACTTCACCTTTCTATATAGTTGATGGGACCTAGGACAATGGGACACGACATATAGTGAATGTGCTGAAAGCAGCACGTGATAGGTTTCCGCATAGGTAGCATTTTCCCTGCTAGGTTCTACACTATGTCAGGTATTGGGCGTAGTGCCTGAAGGTGATTCATCATCAGGGGTTCTCAGAACCATTAGTGAGTATCTGAATCACCAGGAGGGCTCCTTACAGCAGAGTGCTGGGCTCTAGGTCTGAGGTGGGGCCCAGAATGCGTTTCTAACCATTTTCCAGGTAATGCTGATGCTGATGATGCTGGTCCCAGAGCCACACTTTGAGAACCACTGCAGAAGATATATCCTTGTCCTCAGTGAGTTTACAGGTAGGTGAGGGAGACAGGTAAGTGAGCAGGTCCTAACAATACAGTGTAATAAGTACAAACGAAGGGAAGATCTGAGCTATCTTAGAATCATCAACACTAAGATTCAAGTCCAATAGCACTTAGTATTTATAGACAGGCAAAGTGAAGTAAACATTTGATGTAATTACAAAGCTACTTTGTCCCCAAAGCCCAACACTATAAACTTTTTATTGAGGAAGAAAAAGTGACAATACCGCCTTGATTGCTTGTCTGCGCTGATCGGCTTCACCAGTTAAATGCTTCCCTTTACAATTCACCTCATCTTTGTAGATTTAACCTCGCCTCATTTGGGAACTACTTTTCTCTCCAATGTCATCAGATAAATAGTGGCTGTGTTTGGGTTTCTTGACAGCCATATAAAAGTGTATTTATAAGTTTGGATTTCATCTTTCTTCCTTTTATGTATAGTTGCAAACATAATGACTTATGTCAGAGTGTAAATGAAAGTCCCTTCCTTTCGCTTTTTTTTTGCGAGGTTTATTATATGACCCAATTTAAGCCCTATCAACTAAGAGATTATCTTGTACAACGAAAAGAATAGAAAAACCCTAAACTTTTGAAGATAGATTTTGTTAGTACAAAGTAACTATGTGAATAGTCTATAACAATTTTCCTTGAATTTTCAGAGGGTAAAAAGTTATTTCTTTCAAATTTCACTTCAGTGAGAGACTGAAGAGCACTTTCAAACAGTGTAGATGTTTCCCTCAGATGTCAGGTATTTAGAATTGGACCATAGTAAAGAACAATGCTTTCTAAAAACAAATTTTGGAAATCAGTGAATTCTACTTGTCTCATTTCTATCCTCTGAGTTGCTTTAATTTAATTTTCTTATCCCCTCAACTCCCTCCACACCCCAGCCCCTGTCCCTTAGCTTTTTGCTACACAATTCTTTCAGGGAAAAGAGGATTTTCTTGCCAGTGAATATATCAGGAAGATTTACAAAATCTAATCTGACAGCATTCTCATCTTCCTTTCCTCTTTTTACACCAAGTTTTGACCTACTTTTCCATTGTATGTCACTGAATCTTCCCTATGATTTTGTTCTCTTCTCCAGGACACTGTGGAGTAGAACATAGGATTCCTAATCCCAATTTCTTTTTAAACCATGAACTTAACTCCCCTTTTATTTCTAAAAAATCCACTCTTACTGATGATAAGAAGATACCTCTATGGATTAAGGAAATTAACAAATGATGAGGATGTTATAAAGCCACATGCAGTCTTAGCGTGTCCTCTTTGTAGCTATATCTGGATTGGTAATGTGAACCAGATTGGCTTTTTAAATGCCTTTTCCTTGACTCCCTGATCCATTTGAATCCCTGGCTCTCTAAGTTCCTGCTTCTTCTGGGAATTCTAGCATATTTTTCCTAGGGGACATAAAACCAAACCCTTTCCCCCCATTATTGGGTTGTCCTTGGCCTTCTTTTCTTTCTCCTAAAGACAGCCCTACATGGCTTTACACTAGCTGCTTCTCACTGATTACATGCAGCAAGATCACCTGGGATGACGGCAAATTTGTTCCTTACTAAAACTTTATTTAATGCCATGAGGAATACCTGTATTTAACTTATATCCTGAAACCTAGTCCCCCCCAAATTTTCTTTCAGTGATCTGACCTAGATTCCACCAGGTTACAGATAATAAATTAATTAGGTGAGTCCCCAGTGCACCCTACAGATAATATTTTAGCCCTTCTAGCCTCTCCCCACCCCTATCTGAAAAACATCCCATTTCTCAAAATGAGAGGCAAATTCGTACCTTTGAGAATCACTATCTTTCTGCTATGTTCTTGGCACCAATTTCTATTCTAGACAGGGATTATTTGTTTCAAGGAACTGAAACTGCTCAAGATTCCTTAAACAAAGAGGGAGTTTTATTTTCAAGGTTTGGATAAATGCAGTCAGATCTTAGGGGGGCTGTCACTGGAATCAGGGCTTCCGTCTGGAACTAGGTTTGTTCTTTCAATATCCTTTAGGCAAAATGGTCTCCTTTAAGCCTTTGTTTGTCAGTCTGATCTGTTTTGCTCTCCATGATTTTAACTTGGCTTTGCTCTTTCTCTTGGCTCACAGCTCATTGATTCTATATCTTAGTGTCCCTTTGATTAAATTCAAGAAATGGATAGGAATTCCTGGTCCATTTGTTGTCATTTATGGTGAGGCTTCAGTAGAAAGTCTGCCATGCTTTTACCTATTAAAAAGATTTCATCACATTTATAATTTATTTTATCAGAGCCACCCCTTCTAAAAATTAGATTAGGTGAAGCCACTTTAAGAAACAATTAATATTCAGCATATGTCATCTGAAAAGTTTTAAAGCTATCTCAAAAGCAAAACCTTGATACAATAAATAAATGCACATTTCAATATACAGCAAAACGTGCTCTGACAATTACAACCTCTCTTTTTACATCTAGAATGAATTCAAATACTCAATTTAAAAAGAAATCTGCATGTTAAAAAATGACAAAGACCTAAAATTAATGCAGGATGCTGCCAACCAAAATAATAATCAATGATTATCAACAACTTTAAAGAAGAGCGAAAATAAACTTTATAGTAGTTGGTTTTCAAAACAAACTTGAACTACAACTTTACCTTATTTGTGAAAAAGTTCTGCAAATACCATTTTCTGAGGTCTTGAAAGTAGGGACCTCCTGAGGAGATTAGTGTCTTTAGCAGAAGAGACAGCAGGCAGTTTGCTGGCTCCATGCATAAGCATAAAGAAGTGAGCACACAATAAGGAGGTAGCCATGTACAAATCAGGAATAGAGCTTTTGGCAGGTCCGGAATTGGCCAAGCCCTTTGATCTTGGACTTTCCAGACTCCAGGATATAAATTGCTGGTGTTTAAGCGACCTACATGATGGTATTTTGTTATGGTGGACTGAGCCGAATAAGACACTATCCATTTTAACTTTTGCAGCTATCATCTTTTGCAAGGAATACTCAAGTTAACAGCATCAGTATCTTCAACTGAAATAATTTCCAGAACGATAGTTTCTCCCTTAATCTGAATAGATTTGAATAAGAAACAGCATATAGCAAGAAATGCTTGATCTCTAGTAGAGAGGGGAGCGAGGAAACTTACTGGTGCCTGATGGGATAAGCTTGGGTGCAGAGTGAAGTCATCCAAGAACTCAGTTTCCCAAAATCTAGTTATATGGTTCTAAGGTCAAGACTTGTACCTATGTAGTAATCCTTGCCAAGGCTTATTAGTTCAGGGGTTTTCAGGTATGTCTTTCATGGATGAAATAGGTTTCACATTGTGTTTGATATCCTAAGGTAGGGATTAGCTTACATTTTCTGAAAGGACCATACAGTCTCTTTGGCGATTAATGAACTCTACCCTTGCTGCAGCCATAGAAAATATGTAAATGAATAAGCATGGCTGTGTTCCAATTACATTTTCTTTACAGAAATAGTCACAATCTACAGGCAGGATTTTACTCACTGACCTAAGTTTGCTGACCTTTTTGTTTTTGTTTTTAAATTTTTTCTTTTCTCTTAAGCTGTCATGTACCAATTTTAGGGTCTTAAGAAAGGGCAGAATTCCTGGGAAAAACTAAACCATTTTATTGCCCTCTCACAAGAGAGTGTAATACCTGATGTATTACCTCAGAAAACAGTTTCAGTGTATCCCTTCTGGAAGTAGGGCTTGTTTTTCTTGCAAAAGTGCTTGCTTCTTTCTTTCTAATATCTGTTAGGATTTAGTGTCTATCCATTAGGATAAGTTCTTCTATACTATCCATGGCTTGAGTAGAAATGGTTTGTTATAGCCACATATTGACTGATTATATTTAATTATTTCCCCCTCAATTATTTAGATTGAATTCGTATTCCTCCTCCAAATTCAGGAATCAATTGAACATTAGATTTCTACTTTGTGGTGAATAGTGTGAAAATAAATATGATACTGTTTCCATTTTCTAATGATGCCTCATTATCCGAATCTTCAGTGAAAGAGGTGTTCCATGTGACTGATTTTCCAATAACAAAAAAGCTCATTGCTTTAAGCACAAACTCTTTAATTTATTAACCATTTTGAATTAAAGTTTAAAAAATTGCATACTACCTCTTTATTTTAAACAGTCTACTGACCAGAACTGTACCCTTTTAATGCCTTAGAATTTTGAAATGAACTAATATTAATACGGTGAGCTGTAATTTAGTTATAATCTTAGGAGATGGTGACCTATATAGGGGTATATGCTTTTGTATTAAATAACTGAAGAGAGCTACACTTTTGAGGATGGCACAATTTCTGCCACTCACATCATTTGTTCCTCAGCTCTGCTCCCCGTGGGACTGAGACCAACTTTAAATATATAGAAAGTTATTGTGTGTGAAAACTAGGCATGCTGCATCTAGCTTGATACACTAATGAATAATTGTCTTTCAAAATCCCTTTGAGAGACTCAAGGAAGCAGTTTTGGAGTTATTATGTGCGTGTGGTAGGAATGTGAATGAAAGACCTTTCCCTCCTTCAGAGAAACACATTCAGCAGTGTCGCTGGAACTTCTGTGTGAGAATCCACAGTACCAGCAGCAGCTGCAGTTTGAGTGGCTTTCAAGGCCTCTGTACCAATCTCCACGCCGGTGCCAGGACCAGCACTAGGTTGTGCAGCTAATGTGGAGCATCTTGACCGCTGAAGCAATTTGAGTGCAACATCACACACACACACACACACACACACACACACACACACACACACGAGTGAGGCTTCCGCAAGAAGACCGCAATAATGGCAGTGGCAGCAACATCAATGCTGTTATGGAGTTCCGGGGGGTTTGCAAACCTTCTCTGCAGGAAGGATTATTCCAGGGAGTTGAAGTCACTGGAATTGGATAAGCAGAATCGATGGCATTGCATGCCTGTCAAGTGCTGTGCCCAGAGGCATATGTGAGGCAGATCTGGCTAAACTCCCTGGGGAAGTTTCTTAGAGGTCCCACGTGGTAAGTGCCAGGTATTCCAATGAGAGACATACTGTTAATGCATGAAATTGCCACTTTATTTTTAAGTACAGATTAATGTTTAATTTTTGTTAAATATTTTTGTGTGCCAGTTGCTAAGTCTGCAGAAGGGGATAAACAAATTTACCTCATGTACATTTTTTGTTTTTAGTTTCAGGTGTACAAAACAATGTGCTAGTTAGACATTTACACCCCTCATAAAGTGATAATCCCCCTCCCCCAATCTACTACCCCCTCTGACATCATATACAGCTGTTACAGTACCATGGACTGTATTCTCTATGCTGAATATATACATATATATATATTTATACATATACATATATATATATATATATATATATACACATGTATACATATATATCCACATCCCGTAACCATATATATATATATATATATATGTGTGTGTGTGTGTGTGTGTGTGTGTGTGTGTATTTGTAATTGACATTCAATATTATTCAGCTTCAGCTTCAGGTGTACAGTGCAGTGGTCAGGCATCTACACAGTCCATGGAGTGGTCCCCCTAATGAGTCCAGTGCCCATTTGTCCCCCTACAAAATCTTTACAACATTTTTGATTATGTTTGCCACACTGTATTGTTCTTGTAACAAAGATTAAATAAGGTTCACAAGTGACTCAGTAGAGTACATGTATAATTCTTAATATATGTTCAATTCGAGTATCTGCCTTCCCTGTTTATCCCTCTCTTGGAGGTCCCTGTCCTCTAGGGCATAAGGGGAGATCCAAACTTCTTCCTGAATATAGTCCCAGAGCTGTCCATTGGACTGTTGATTTGCAGTGTGCTGTGTTCTTTCTCATTGTGGGGCTCCCAGCCCCTCCCAGGGCTGCTCCACTAATCACTGCTTTAGACATAGGAAGTTGCATTCTCTCTCCAGGGCATGTTGAAATGTGGACACAAATAGGTCGCTTTTGCTCTTTCTGCCCTGTCCTTTTAATCATCTTCTCACCATCACCACTACAGGTTAGAAAGGTAGAGAACATGTTTTTCTCCTATAGAGTTGGAATTTTAAAAATGGGATTACAATCATTAAGGTAGAGTTTTTTTAAAGATAAAACTATGTTAAATTACTTAAACAAGGAAGCCATTATACCGATGTGGCTGTAAGGCAGTGGCGGCCGACATAAGCAAAACAAAATCTAAGCCTATAAATACCTCAAGGTTGTGAAATAGAAACCTAAGGACAGCCAATCACAGCCAACTAGGCTTTAAGCTATAGCCAGTCAATCATTTCCTTGCTTTACTTCTGCCTTTTCTCTGTAAAAGTCTCATCCTACCTGTTGGTGGAGAGCTTCTAATTGTTTGTGGTTTGCTGCTGCCTGCCTTGACTCGATTTTTGCTCAACTAAACTCTCAAATTTTTAAATGTGCCTCAGTTTGTCTTTTAACAACCATGACACTTATAAAATATAAGTGAATGAGTGTCAAAGTTTATTTTTAAATCTAATTAAACAACCCAGTAAGATGTTAGTTAGTTCAAAGAAAAATTTAAAGTGCTACACATTTTAAGGTTAATCGTGAATACTAAGATGAATTTACAAATTGATGCAAAACTTTTTTTTTAAATGGGAAGTTAGGAGTGTGGGGGTGGGGAATGAGAGAAATCAATTGTCCTTCTAGACAGAAGTTATTTGCATATATATAGACAAAGTCATTTGAATTGGTATCAGTTATCTATATTTTCGAGAGTTGTAAATAGCTTTTCGTTACTTTAACATTTTTATGTGATCGAATCCATCTTATATATTATACATTCAGGTATAAGAGGCAGATATCTTCTCTGAGAGGTGCAAGAATTTTTTTTTCATGAATACCTTCTAAGAATAGTAAACCCAGCAATTTTATATATGCATTCATGTGTGTACTTCAAAAAGCAAAGCGCCATCTCTTTGTCCATTTTTAAGGGTAAGAATGGGACCTACCAGGCATCTATGGAGCAGCAGAAAGTCCTGGGGGCACTTGAAAAAGATTTTTAGGAATGGGATAGAGTCCTGTTATGGGCTATGACCCTGCAGGGGCAAGATATGGTGCTGGTGGTCCCCATGCTCCAGGCAGAACAGTACCCCATAGAACAGGTGGTGCTGTCCCCTGGTACTTAGGGAAGAAGAGGAACGGGATAGGACCCTAGAGATGGTGTGACCTTCCTGGTGCCAGAGGTCTGGAACACATGGACCTAAAGGACCAACTAACTGTAGCTGGATCTGTGGGTACACCAAACGGTCTCAGAAACTCTGGGAAGGCTATGGCCAGAGTTTGTATAGGATATGGCCCTGTGGGACCAGGGGCTGGCACAGTTAGGACTATATAATAATCACCAGGTACATACTGTTACATTTTTTTTTAGAAACTTTTTATTTTCCTCAACCTTATTTCCATTTTGTCTTTAAGAGTCTATAGAAAAACACCTTAAGACTACTCAGTGGTTGTCCCTTCCCATTCAGTGGCCTGAGCAGTGGGAATTGCGTACCAGCCTTCAGTGGTGGGTTGAGCTCCACAGCCGTCAGCAGGAAATTGCTGGATAGGTGCAGAGGGCACTTGCACACTTTTAGACCCATCTGCGACCTCAGGTTGAGTAGCAGTAAACTTGGGGGCTGGAAGAGTCTATTCACACTGAAGTTTCTTTGTGAGCACAGCCTTTACTGCAAGGCCCTGCTCTTCCATCTCAATCTCTTCAGGATGTCTGTAGAGTGACTTCCCATGGGTGTTCAAGGGATATGATGCCACATATGCGTACAACTTCCCGGGGCCAGCATCTGCCACAGAAAGCACACTGAGTGAGCTCTCTTGTCGCACGAGATTGCAATGTCCACACAGTGCAGAGGAGTCTGTGTTACAAGGTGATGGTAGGCAGGTTAATATGAGATAACGCTGTCTTATGGAAGACACAGTAGTCTCATACCTTCTGTTAATTCTAAAAGGAATGCTGGACAAAGTTTATTCTTGTATTGAAAACACCAGTAATCTTTTTTGTTCTACTTAAAAGTCTTTCAAAAATTTACCCCTAAACAACAAAGAAAGAAATAATTAAAGCTGTGTATAAAATATGATTTTCTCCAGATTTCAAAGGAAAACTACCTACAAAATCACAGACTCATCCCTAATGTCTATGCCGACTCTTCCTTTTTCCCGTTTCTCATCTGTCTATCAAAGATCTTCCTACCTTTTTTTAAAAATGTAGATCCTATCTATTTTTGTAATGTTCAAGACATACCTAATGAAGAAACATTTACCGAGTGATCCAGTTCCATCTTCTCATTAAACACTTCTCTAAGTAGAGTCACTATACTGAACGATTGCCATGGGCTCTTAGCCAAGTCATTGGTGATGGCTATAAACATCCCAAAGTCTATAGAACAGGGCAGGCACAGGGGCTCTGCCACTGTGAGCCATGCAGCCTAGCCCAGGTCTGGTCTTCATTTCTCCTTCTTCACCTTCATTAGTTTCAGCCTGTTTGTTTCTGTTTACACATATTCACAGAGTAAAGATCAGAATTGTTGAGCACATTCACACATTTGTGTCAAGAATAAGACTAATTAACACAGACAGTAGGCTAAATCTATACTGAGGGGAAAAAGTAAATGTTTTTCAAACTGCTTCATAATTTTTCAAAGAGCTAGCCTTTCCATGGAGTTAATCAGTTACCTTATCACACGTGATGGTGTTTAGTTCTTTCCCTAATTTACCTGGGGACTCTTTCGATACTTCTGGGAATTAGAAAGGAACCACATACCTCTTTATGGCTGTACCTCCTTTACCTTCAAAAAACGAATATTTGAAATAATTATTCTCATGAGGACTCCATTAAACTGTTATTCAATTGCCATCGTTATGCTCAGTGTCTGTCAGGGAAGTGGAGATGTTTGTTCATTTCCTTTTTACTCTTTAGTCTGAGAGAATAAATAGGAGCATTTGTTAGAGCTGTATGTAACATAGAAGGATAAAGACACTAAGAGAGGGTTTGGCAACCATTTTCTGTAAAGAGAAAATTAATAAATATTTTTGGTTCTGGGACCACAAGTTCTCTGTTGCAATTACTCAACTCTGCCATTGTAGCATGAAAGAAGTCATACATGATATGTAAATAAACAGCCCATAAAATTTTATTTACCACAACAGATGGTAGGCCAGCATCCTTGCCTTTAATGGATTTTGTCTTCACTGCATGGCCTTTCCTCTGTTCATTTCAGTTCTTACGCATCACATTTTCATCTGGTGCTATTGGTTTTTGGAAATAAAACTTTAACTGTCAAGATGTATTCTGAAATCCATTTTTGTGGCTGCTGAGCAGATATTAAAACAGGTTTGTGTGTGTGTGTGTGTGTGTGTGTGTGTGTGTGTGTGTGTGTGAACTTTTGATATTCTCAAATTCCACTGGCTGGGGCCTTCTTGTGTCATCTGCCCATAGGGTTGTATCTAACTGCTTCTTCTTCTGTGTTTCTGAAAGGCACAAGAAGAACCGCTCCTTGAACTTCAATGGAAGTCTGTGCTTTGAGTGTAGTATCATATTAAAAGTATTCTTGTAGTCTGATCCCTGAAAGACTTTTAAAAGATTCCTCATATATGCAATAGAATACTACTCAGCCATAAGAAAAGATGAAATACTGCCGTTTGTGGCAACGTGATTGCATCTTAAAATTTCCATGCTAAGTGAAATAAATCAGATGGAAAAAGTCAAGAACCATATGATTTCACTCATATGTGGGATATAAAACTGAAAGCAACAAATAGACACACATGACAAACAAACAAAAAACTCATAGACACAGACAACAGTATGGTGGTTACCAGGGCAAAAGGGGAGAGGAGGGAGGTAGAAGAGAGAAAAAAGGGTCAAATATGTGGTAGAAGAGACTTGACTTTGGATGATGAACACACAATGCAATATAGAAATGATGAATTATAGAATTGTACACTTGAAACCTATATAATATTATTAACGAATGTCACCCCCGATAAATTTAATAAAATTATAAAAAAGATTCCTTCAGACCTTGTGGCATATGAGGAGATAAAAATGAGATGGAAAGATATGAAATAAACAAGAGAACTTTCTTATCTTACCTTTGAAGAATTTGTTAGAAAATTCAAAGAAACTTCAAGTGAATCTGAACCTATATAATGCCCCCAAAGAATTTGCCATCCCTTGGTCACTTCTAAAATGTGCTTTAGATACCACATAAGAACTGAAAAGGAGTTCTTCACAAAGAATCATAAAGCTCTCACCATATTTGATCAGAAAGTATGGGATAAGATCTGTATTTATGAATACTTGAGGCCAGAGTGATAGGAATTTCAAATTCCACCCAATGTTCAAGATTCTTTTCTACAAAGAAGTCTTGTCTTATAATTACATTGCACAGGAATATTTCCTTACTTTGGACTTAAGAAAATATTTATTGTTTTTATTTTTTCCTTTACTACTTATTCAATCCCACCCTTTACAGGTGTCTCCTCTTTCTGCCCTCTTCAGTATTGAAGTATCCTGAGACTCAATCCTAGATCTTTTTTCTTTTGGTAAGCATAGTCTCTCCATTGCTAATTTCTTCCAATCCCATGATTTTAAATACCATCTCTAATCTTATGCCCCCCCCCAAATTTATATCACCAGCCATAATTCCTTCATTGAACATCAAACTGTATATAGAACTATCAGCTCCAAGTCCAGTCGCCATCCAGCTGCCCATTGGCAGCTTGCAGCTGCTCAGCTCTAGGTGCTGTGTTCAATCTTAGTTGTGGGTGGGCGCAGCCACCATCCCATGTGGGAGTTGAACCGGCAGTCTTATTGTTAAGAGTGTGCGTTCTATCCACTGAGCCATCCGGGTGGCAGCTCAGCTCAAGGTGCCGAGTTCAGTCTTTAGTTGCAAGTGGGCATAGCCCACCATTTGAACTGTCAGCCTTGTTGTTAAGAGCATGTGCTCTTACCAGCTGAGCCATCCTGCCACCTGTTGGCAGCTCAGTGGCAGGTCAGCTCTGGCACAGCTCACTGGCCCATGTGGAAATCGAACCGGTGACCCTGTTGCTCAGAGCTCACTCTTAAGCAAGCACTTACCCAAATGAGCCACTTGGCTGGCCCCCCCAATTAACCTTTGTGTGGATGTTCTATCCATAGCTGTCAATGATGTATTTAAGTCCCCTACTATAATTGTATTTTTGTCAGTTTCTCCCTTTAGTTCTGTTAGTAGTTGCTTTATATATTTTGGTGCTCCCTAATGGGGAACATATATACTGATAAGTATTAAGTCTTCTTAATATAGTGTCCTCTTTATCATTATAAAATGTCCATCTTTGTCTCTTGTTACCTTTTATATCTTGAAGTCTATTTTGTCAGATGTAAGTATGGCTTCATCTGATTTTCTCTAGATGTCATTTGCTTGGAGTGTCATTTTCTGCTCTTTCACTTTGAGTCTATATTTGTCCTTGCAGCTGAGATGTGTCTCTTGAAGGCAACATATGGCTGGGTTTTGTTTTTTGATCCAATATGCTACTAAGCATTTTTATTGGTGAGTTCAGACCATTTACATTTAGGGTGAATATATATGAGGATTTCCTACAGCCATTTTATCATTTGTTTTCTGGTAGCTTGGTGTCTCCATTGTTTCTTTGTCCTTCTGTTTCTGTCTGGTATTTTAGTTTGTTGGTATGCTGTGTTTTTTCCCTCTGTTTCTTCTTTTTTTATATTATGTGTTTCAGTTCTGAATTTTTTTGTGTGTAATTACCATTAAGTTTATGTAAAAGAAAGTTTCCTATATAGAGTAGTCCTTTTTTTCTGCATACATCTTATCTTTATTCCCCTTTGCAAATTTAGACCTCTGAATTCCCTTTTGATGTTTTTGTTGTCACAAATTATCCCTATTTATGGTGTGAGTTCATTTCCTATTTGAAGTAGCTATTGTCTTCTCCTTTTCTTTTTTTTATGTTTTTACTTCCTTTAAACTTTATGTTATATTTAAGTGTATGGTGTTCCATTCTGTGTAGGGGTTGCCATTTCCTACATCTGTCTGTCTGTTAGTAATCTTATTCATAGTTTTGTATACTTCTGTCTCTTTTATTTCTGGTAGAATAGCCTCATTCCATATTTCCTGAAATGCAGGCATAGGGTGGAAAATTCCCTCAACTTCCATATGTCTTGAAAGGTCTTTATTCCTCTTTCATATATAAAGAATAACTTTGCTGAATATATTACTCTTGGCTGGTAATTTACCTCTATAAATAGTTTGAATATTTGATTCCACTCCCTCCTAGTTTGTAGAGTTTGCTGAAAAATCTGATTAAAATCTAATTGGCTTTCCTTTGTAGGTTACTGTCTTCTTTTCCCTGGCTGTCTTGAGAATTCTTTCTTTGTCATTAATTTTTTACAGCTTCAATATAATGTGCCTTGAGAAGGCCTGTTAAACTTGAGGTAATTAAGTGTTCAGTTTGCTTCTTGGATTTGAGGATCCACTTCTTTCCACAGGTTTGCAAAGTTCCCATTGACTATTTGAATAGGTTCTCTGTGCCCTTCTCCCTCTCTTCTCCTTCTGGTATACCCATTATTCTTCTATTGCTCTTTCTGATGGAGTCCGATAGTTCTTGTAGAGTTCTTTGATTTCTTTTAACTCTCAAGTCTCTCTCTTCTTCCATCTCTGTCATTTCCAGATTTCTATCTTCAATATCATGAATTCTTTCCTCCACCTGGTCAGTGCTATTTCCTAAGCTCTCTATTTCATTCTTCATCTCTTTTATTGAGTTCTTTAGCTCCAGAATTTCTATTTGATTCTTTTTTAAATTTTCAATCTCTTTGCTAAAGCATTCATTTTGTTAATTGATTTTATTTCTGAGTTCATTAAATTGCCTATCTGAGTTTTCTTGCATCTTGTTGAATTTTTTCAGCACTGCAATCTTGAATGTCACTTAAGTCACATATTTCCATGTCTTTAAGTTTATTTTCTGGATATTATTCATTTTCTTTTCAAGTTGCCTTAGTACCTTGGTTGTTCATAGTAGTTGATGGATTCTTTCTCTGCCTAGACATATGGGAGTGAACTCTGCAGCAGTTTGATAAGAAGATGCCTTTCTTTTGTTTTCCAGTAAGTACAGCTTGAGCATTTTATTTTCTTTTGTAGTTGTCTGGTTTGTCAGATCTCTGCTGGGTGGTGAAAAATGCCTTGTATTCCCTGGGGAGGTATGTGTCTCCTCTGTGACCAGGTCACTTGGTATCAGGGCACCACCTCCATGGGAAGATGTGAGTGATGGGGTTCTGAGCCCCTGAAACCCCAATGCTGCCCTTGTAGCCAGTTGCAGTGCTATGATGCCTGAGTTGTCCCAGCTACGCCTGCTGGGTGGGGGCAGAATGGGCTGGGAGAGGCCGCTGATGTGTTTGTGGCTTTGTTCTCCTCCCAGAAGTGGTGATTGCCAGACCTCAGCTGCCTCACCTTTGTATCTCTACCCTTGTCACTGGGATTAGCCTCAGTGTGCATCTGCCACTCAGGAAAGGTGTTTGCAATTGTCAGAGATGTATTGGGTTATCAGAAAAGTCATGACATATTTTTCCATGTTTTTTTGTTGCAAAAATGCGCCATGCCTTTTCTGACAATCCAGTAGATATTCTGCTTTGTAACCCGGCACTAACGGTTACAGTTTCTTCTGGGCCCATTGCTAGCTCTGGGGAGGTGTGGGGAGGAGAGCTCTGGGAAGCTGGGGGAAGGTGGCCAGGCTCTGTGGCTTTGTTTTCTTCCTGGCAGTGGCAGCTGCTAGACTACAACTGTCACATTTCTGTATTCAGTCTCTGCCCTGAGGTCTCTGCCCCAGTTGCTGGGTTCAGATGTTTATTATATGCCAATCACTCAGGCAGGAATGCTCGGGGCCACAGAGAGTGCACTTGCATCCTGAATCCTTCCTTCTCTGCCAGGACTACAGCATCAGTCTCTGCACTTTTCCCTTCCCTCTTCCACTGCTTGCCCTGATTCACCCACCTTCAGATGTTTTGATGTATGGGTCTCTCAGATGTGTGTTTCTGTGTTGTACAGGGAATCCACTGTTGAATTAAAACTGTTCAACTTGTTGTAACTTCGAGGGGATAGATCAAAGGGACCCCCTCACGCTGCCATGCTTCTGATGTCACTCTAAATGTTTTCAATGCTCACTAATCTTAATTCTACTACTCTAAATAAGTTTGTTAAATTCTTTATGCATTTAGAAATGCACAACTCACGTTACTGAAGGAATCACATTGCAAAATATTTCCATAGTCCACACCTATTCCAAAGACTTCCTCTCTTTAGCATACATATTGTATTTCTAGAAACACAGTTATGCTTTGCATACAACAGAATTATTACTTGGTCTATATTTACCTTTCCTGTGTATTTTATACTAGATATTTACTCCTCTGTGTAAGGAGCTGCATTGGACACACCACCTGTCTTCCTGGTCAGTGATTTTCAACTCAGTTTCCTGGTGTCCTTGAATTTGTCCCAAGAATGTGGATTGAGAGTAGTCAATAAGGTGGGAAAGTCAAATAAAAGAAGGCAGCAGTCCATGTCTCTTAATTTAAATGAAATGTGGGTTTCTGGTTTTTTTTTTCATGATGATATAACAAACATATCAATATCAATGTGTGGACCCAGCCAAAGATGACCTCATTGACAAAAGGGCCGAAGAAGAATGTGGGCAGAATTCAATCTTGAGAGTACTGCAGAATTCTGCTATTCCTTTAAATAAGCTTACCCTCAACTGGAATAAATGACAGATTTGAGTACACCTCCTTTATTTACCTTTTGTGTCATGGCTATCAAAACTTATTTCCACCAATCACAAATTTAGAATTGACATATGATATTTTCTCATAGCAATAAAATATACCCCCAAAACAGAATTCACATGTAATTAATTTTATTCCATGATTTGACTCTTCCTTCCTTTCCTCCTCCTTTATTCCTTTCTCACTTTATCTGTTTTTTTTTCATAAGAAATGTATATTATTTGGCTTTTATGCAAAGCAAAATAGCCAATTAAAAGTAAATATATAGATTTAAAAAAAATATTCCAGGCAAATGAATCAATTTGCTATGCAATGAAATGAATTTTTTGCCACTTTTTTATTTGCATGCAGTTTTTTCTAGATTAGCTCATTTAGATATGTCAGGATTCTTTTTAGTTTAATTGACTAAAATTCATTATTGTTAACAGTAAAATAGAGAAACTATTGACCGACATGGCAGCACTCTACGAAGGGCATTCTTATTCTTAGAGATGCTTGGAGTTAGATATCCAAATGCTGCCAGGAGTCTGCCTCTTTCCATATCTCATCTAATGCCTGAAGGTCTTAGTCCCCTTGGTGAAGTCATACACACTTAACCAGGCAACTCCAGACTGTAGAGTCTCATAATACAGACTTCACAGTGTCAGAATAAACATCTCCCTCCTACCAGTTTCCATTAGAGAAATAATAGGAAAAAACATTGTGTGAAACTTGCTGGGCCACATGGTCATCTGCACGTCAATCCTTATGGCTTAGAGAGTCTGTGATTGAATACACCCATCTGCCCTTACCAGTCCTCCATGATTGGAGAGGAAGAAAGCAGTTCCCCCAAAGTGGACCCTACTAGTTTATGCAGAGTAAGCCATGGATACCAATCAGCAACACTTTCACGGGAACCTGTGCCCTAAAAGTAACCATCAAATACTGCATTAATGTGTCAGACATAATGTAAATATAGAAAATTATAAATAAATCTATCAAAATGGGGTAGTGGGAATCTTGGACTTTTCCACTGAAGAGCTCTGTTGCTATTGGCAAGGCATTTAAATGATCAGATCCTCTGTGTCTCTATCTGTGAAGGTAGCATAAACAACTGAATTATAGTTTTATTTCAAAGATTGGAGACTAGAAAACATGTTTGTATACTGCCCGCAGTACCTATTACATAATAAGCACTAAGAAGGTCAGTCTTCATTGTTATTTGTTGTTCCTACAGAATTTTGCAGTGAAAGCACTTTTCCTAGGCTTTCTTATAGCAATATGCACTCCATCTGAACACTTTACTTGTGACTCTGAAAGCTTTTCCACCTAGTGGTGCAAAATAAAATGTACCCCAATGTGCAAAATACATATTTCTCCTTTTCTTTTCTTTTCTTTCTTTCTTTCTTTCTTTCTTTCTTTCTTTCTTTCTTTCTTTCTTTCTTTCTTTCTTTCTTTCTTTCTTTTCTTTTTTCTTTTATCTACTTCACTTCTGGGTCCCTATTTTCTGTGTCTTTTTTCTGCCTATTCTCTCATCTCCATTTTAATTTTCTCTTTTTTTCCATCTCTCTTCCATCTCTGACTGCCCAGAGTTGATTCCCTGTCTACCCAGGGACTTTGGTGCCCCTTCAAACTTATGCAAAAGAATATGATTAAGTTTCTTATCATATTAAGATCATATTAATGATTAAGGCCCATTAAGTTTCTAACGCCATGACTAGATCATGAATAACAAAATTTGAGTCCTGGCAATCTATTTCTTTCTCTGGGATGTGAGAGGGAAATGGTGGTTAATTATATGAAAAACCGTTGTATACTGAACTTGACAGCTTACTCCTGCAAATCATATTGACAGTTTGCTATAGGTAGAGTTCAGAGCAAGTAGTTTCAAAGGAAAGATGTAAATGCATTCTGTGCAAGGAAGCTTCTGTGAAAGGGGAGTGGATTCAAGATCCAGGTTCTCTAGTCATGTGTGTGTGTGTGTGTGTGTGTGTGTGTGTGTGTGTGTGTGTGAAATTCCATTGTGTCTTTCATATCTAGATGGCATAAAACATCTTTCTTTTCAATGAGCAGCATGTATTCTGGAAATGCCAACTTATTAAAATATAATTAGGAAAGTAATCCTCTTCTCCTTATAATAATTGTGCATTTTAAATTCAATATATGCATTTTGGCACTTGCACCATGTTTTCAATCATTAGTGTATGTAAGCCAATCTGTTTTCTGGTCATACACATTGGTGTACCAGGGTAATATATGAACATGAACCTGATATAATAGCATCTGCTTGAGATATCACACTCAGATATCTATAAGACTAAACATAGCTTTTCTACATCATTGAACTTCACTACAATTTCACCTCATCAAAAAACGCGTACTACTCTCAGTTTCAAAATACACTTTACTCTGACTTATGGTGAACATCCTGTTGATTTTGTACCCTATTTTATGTAGGTCTTAGGTCCTCTCTGTGTATTCATAAGTGTGTTATTATTTTCAATATGGAAACCTTCTGTATTAAAAGTCATATATGTAACTCTCTTAGCAGAGTAACTTAAGTAGTTTTTTTGAGGATGATGATGTTAGTATAAAAATACCCCACATTATGTAATTGAGAGTGTTTGATAGTGATGTATGCATTTGTAACACCTTAAGACTTTAGCATTAACAAGTGTCATCTATGTCAAAACATAAAAAGGTAATTACTTTGTGAAAAGAGATGTTACCCAAGTAATTCCTTAGAAGTATATGTTACTTCCAGTAAAACTGAAATTGCATGCCATTGCCAATGAGAGCATTTCTTACTGTCATTAATGCATAATCTTAATCTTAATGAGGTTCCAATCACATTTGGCTGTCATAGGCTTTTAAACATCTCCTTGGTCTGTTACTTGGTTTCATTAATTAGTATGTATATTTTCAGGAGCCTAAAATAGATATCATATCAGGCAGAAATTTCAGAGATGTGTTCTTGACATCCTGTTTCATTTTTATACTATTCATAGGATAGAGAGGCTTAAGTATTTGTGGGACACCTTTCCCTATTCTGATATAATAGAGAATGTATGTTACAGGAATTTAGTAACTTTACAAGAGAGCCCTATTGACATTTTACTTTTTCTCTAGTGGCTTTAATGTAAATGAAAAAATTAATTGTGTTAAAAACACAATATACACATTTTGGGTATATTGGGGAAGTGGTGATTAGGGATGGAGATACTGCTGCAGCCATTAATGAATTCTACAAATTTTCTTGCTGATGTGTCACAATTAAGAACCAGCTTTGCTATGGACTGAATTGTGTCCCCCCAACCCCAACCCCAGAATTTGTATGCTGAAGTCTTTAACCTCCAATGTGATGGTACTTGGAGGTGAGGTATTGGGATAATTAGGTCATGAGGATGGAACCCATGATGGGATTAGTGGCCTTCTAAAAAGAGGAACAAGAAAGCTCTCTCAGTCTTTCTTTTTCTCACTCCCTTCACTGCATGAGGACACAAAAAGCCAGGAAGAGAGACTTCGCCAGTAACAGAATCAGCCAGCACAGCACCTTGGTCTTGGACTTCCAGTCTCTAGAACTGAGAAATAGATGTCTCTGTCTATGGTGTTTTGTGATAGCAGGCCAAGTAACTAATATAAGCTTTATAATGTATATAGACAGTAATATGTTAATTCTATTAGGAGAGTTAATTACCATTTGGTAGAGAGTAATAAGGAGAATGTTTCTAGTTGAATTTGCAGAGAGGATGCCCTGTAAAATTAAAACGGCTCACCTTGAATGGTTCATAGTTTAAAAGTATGACTCAGAGTCTTTATGCTCCAATGACATATTTCACTTTTAAATTTGGCTGAGCATAAAGCATATAAGTGACAAATATGTGGTGGAACATGTCACTCTGGGTCATGTCTCAAGGATGTTTTCCAAGCGCTAGTAGATGTAATAGAGCTTTTTGTGCATTTTCTGAAGCATTCTAGTGACTATAATAACTTTTCTATAATTCCATCTAAGTCATATCACATGTTGCAAATATTAAAATCAGCTTAGCTTTAAAACAAAAGTCAGTGTTTTTGTGACATGCTTTTGAAATGGCTATCAAATACTAATTTTGTACTGTGCATTTCAACATTTATAAATTGCACTTTCAATATGTCATGGCCCTCAAATACTGCTACATTAGCCTTTTCTATAATGTTTCACTATATGACTAATGAAGGAACAAACGATTATTATAACAATTTTGAAGATATATTATTTGATGATACTGATAATTCTTCCTACAAAAATATTTTTGGTTAAAACTACATGATAAGCTCCAGAATGTATAATTTAAAAAGAGCTACGGTTTCAGCCTTCTGGATATCCATTTATCTCGTATATTGGGCAATTTTTATCTTATATAATAAAATTGTATTTTCTACATCAATAGTATGAGAAAATAAACGTATTTGAGATTTGAGTAGGGCCAACTAAAAAAGAAAAAAAAGTAAAGATAGGTCCCAAGATAGTACAATTTTGTATTCTTTCAAAAAAAGAACCAAAAACGTTTTTCATTATCTAGATATATGGTTGTAGAGACTGAAATTAAAAAGCAGTTTTATTGATGTACTCACGTCCATTAGAGAGGCTGAACTCAGAAATATATTTAATGAAATAAAATAAATTAAAGTGCTTCATAAACTGTAAAGTGCTGTTTTAACAAATCCCCTAAACAATAAACAATTTAAATTTTCTTCCTTCTAGTTGAGAGATCCTTCTACTCCAGGAGTCAGCAAACTTTTGAGACAGAACATACCCAAAGAGCCGCATTTGGCTCATGAGCCAGTTTTCTGACCCCTGTTAGAATAGATCAAGTAAAGTAGAGCATTTGGTACGTACAATTAGTAAATACTTTTTCCCTATGCTGAAAATTTAAATAGGAGAACAAGTATCTGGATTGACTCTTTTCCAGACCAGGATATTTAATTTTTTCAGCAATCATTTGAGAATCTTAATGAAATGCTACTGCAAATAATGCTCAATGAAGCATTCAAAGCCACAAAATTAAAAATGCTCATTTAAGTTTAGATGGTTAAAATCAAGATTTCGCTCTTCAGTTCAAGGATTTAGTTGGACATACAGTTTGTTCAAGTGATTAAAATGAGAATAATATTGTAATAATGGTAGACTTTAGTGCAGTTGCCAATTACATAAACTTATTTTTAAAGATACAAATACCTCCTGTTCATGGGTCTTACTTGACCTGAACAAAGGTGGTCCATGATGTAGTAGTATTTATTCCTTTAGGAACAATCAATACTTTTAATACATATTAAACCATTAAAAATATGCAAGTGGTTCTTTGGGAGAAGTTAACATAAACAATTTTATTGCCAATTGCTACTTGTGGCATCGTGCTTGGAGTACTAAACAGAATGTTCTCTTACTGGGGAGAAATTAAACTGAGAATAAAGATAAAAAGCTTTAATATAAGCAGCATCCAATATAAAAATAGGTTATTTAAGTTGGTTTAATGCAACTTGGAGAGTGTTTTCTAATGAGTTATGCTCTGAACATTAAGAGAATAAAGTTAGTACACACACACACACACACACACGCACACACACCACAATTTCCCCTTAATGTAACGAAGAATTGAATATATATGATGGGAAAAATAGATGGGAGAGAAAAGATTTCTGTGCATCTTGAATCCTGGTGCTGAAAAATACTGGTTTATTTAAAAAGAGGCAGTTGAACAGTTTTGTGAGGAATGAGGGAGACATTTTCAATTCCTTAGAGGATTTAAAAATATTCTCAATGGTTTATCTTTTTCTTGATTCAGGTTGTTAATAGTATCAATAGTATGTTTTATCAGACATGTTGTTTTTGATTCTCCACTAAAAATTGAAGAGATTGATGATGAGAAATTGATGATAAAATTGATGGTTCAGATGAAAAGAGACTTTTGTGAGGAAAGGAGGCAACACATAGAAAGCAAGAAAAAGGACAAAAGGAATTTATAGGAAATTGTTTCTCTGGGTAATGCACATATTTACTGTGTTGAAATTAAATTATGGACAGCATATATCAAACAAGTAAAACCAAACATATAAACAAAGTGAAGGAAGCTTTGCCTGAGTATAGATTTCTGAGGGAGAAGTTAGGAGCACCTGGTCATCAACTCTCATGGACAATCTGCAGGTGAGACCAAAGACCCAGAAGAACTGGGAATTGTCAGGATGCAGAGAAGAGCATTTAGAGTGAAAAAGCCCTGAGAAGAGGGGTAGAAGGCAATAATCAGAGTGGAAAATTTATTACTCTAGAAGAGGGTGAGTTTTCTTGTTCACAGAGTATGAGGTTTATGGACCACTCTTTATTATTTTTTTCATCTGTCTAATTTGTTATCTTTGGTCATGTTTTAAAACATTAAAATCATGAAAATGGGAATTGCTATTAGTCCTATTATGAAGGAATAATGAAAGATACATAATACTTTCCATTGTCATTAAGATTTCAAGGTCTTGAAGCAGATACAAATGTGATTGTATCATTGCCTTTCATATTTGAAATGGCTTTTGGTGTTGACAGTCCATGTCTGAAAAAAATTGCCAATCACCAAGCATTCTTCTTGCAAAAAATTTCTTGTACATCTACTTGTAATTAAAAACAAACTGAAAGCAAACTGTTCAAAGGTATAACTAATGTATTTTTAAAGCACATTTTGAAACATTTTGGGATGCACTAAAAGAGCACTTGATTATATGAAGGATTTTATACTTTATCAATAAAAATAATTATGTGCTTTTTATTATTTAAAAGTAGTATAGGAAGTTAATGTCAACTGTCTTTTAGATTATCGTTCAATGCTACCAATTTTGACATTAAGCACCATGATTAATCCAAAAATAGTTTTCTTCAGAAATGATCCTCTCAAATGTGTCTTAACAATACCATATAAATGATGAGTAGTTAAATTTATTATTACCAAATGGAAATCCTAGTGTTTCACACACTTACCTCTTCTCTTGCAATCTTATATATTTGAAATGTATTCTTTAACATAATTATGAAAGACAAATTTAATCTTAATATGTCAGAAGGTATTATCATCTTGCAAGCAGTACTCCAAGGTTAATAATGCCTGGGAATATAAAGTGTTTTTGACTGTAAGATTAGTCTTCTTATTTGTAAAAGGCTTTATATTTCATTTCAAAGAAGATTTCACGCCCCATGAAATTTAAACTATGACATTTAGAAAACATTCACTTTATTGTAATGCAATGAAAAATTATAGTGCAAATGCTTCTTGTTCCTATCCATCAAAACTGTTCTTAGAAATATAAAGGGCGTATTTTCTTAGGTAAAAATTATGTGACATGCTGAATGCCTCCTACTGTTCATCCTAAAGTCGGGTAATTACTGCTTCAATTATGTTACAGAATGCTTTGAAATTAGGTCCTACAGTTGTTTTCAGTAGTTTGTTTGGATAACCTTTTGTTCATTGAGTTTTCCATTTATCCAAAAGATTATAAAGTGCTCCATATGCTTTTAAAATAAGTTTAGAAGAAATCTTTTTATGTACTCTTAATGTTGCTTCCATGTCACAAACTAACACCAAGATTATAAGGCACAAAAATGTGGTACTTTTAAATACTTTAGTGCAGATGTCATTTGTCATCACGCAATATTTTTGAATGTGCTTGCTAGAGCTTATCTTCAAGTGTCTTCTTGCTAATGTTTTTTTTCTTTTTTTGAAACAAAATATTTTGAACCATATAAAAAAAATCTAAGAAATTTATATAGATTCCTACAAAATTTAGGATCATAGTACTTTTACTCTTTTTATTATTTGATAATACATTAATTATTGAGTTTTAGACCATATTTAGCATGACCTAAAATTACACTTTAATATCCATTTTGATTTTTAAGAAATTTGATAGACCTAATTGCTCAATATTTCTAAGAAGCTCCTAAGTGATACAGTCCTCACTGAGTAGTAATGGACGGCAGCAGACACTCAGTAAGCATTAGCTGAATGAGTACATGGATAATGTCAGAAATGATGCAAGTGACACATATTTTAGTGTCAAATAATAATGACTAGGGCATATTCTGAGAAAGAGAATGTGTGCCCATATTTCATAGCTGTAAAAATGTCACTAACTTAAATAAGGACAGTTCATTTCAAAAAATCAGAAAGAAACAAATAAAATAAAATTTAAAGTATATCCCTTCTTTTCTGTCTAAATTGAGAACCAAATGAGAAATAACTCATGAGGGAAGGATGAAATATCAAAATGTCATCTTTATTACTGTTGAAGCCTATTGGTTCATGGTCAGAAATGTTTGCTAATCTTAGATACTCCTGACTGATCTATCCATAGGTTTTTAGGAAAAGTTGAACAACAATAAGGCCCCACACCCAGCACCTATGAGCCTACAAAAAAATGTTGCCTTGATGCTCAACAGTTCAGGTATGAAAATTAGTCCCTTAGAAGTTATCACAATTAGATGGTCCTTATGAGTTTTGCAGCCCAAATTTATATCAGCTGGGTAGTTCTCAAACCCTGGAGTGGAGCCAAAATGTTATTTTGAAACAGATTCAGGCTTCTGGTTTTCTTAAGCGAAGCAAATAGGAATCTTATCTGAAAATGTCCATTTTGTTCTAGGTAGCAAGATTCTCCACAAATAATTTTTTAAGCACATTAAGCAGGACTAGTCAAAAATTGAAATACACACATAGAAAAAAGGCACACAGAGAAAACTTGCAGGAAAAAATTGAAAGCTAAAAATAGATCCCAAAACACTTAACATATTGGAAATATCAGCCACAGATTAGGAAACAACTGTTCTATGTTCAAAAAAATAAAAGACAAGCATTTATATAGCTGAAGAGAACATAAAAGTATAAAAACTGAACAAGCAGATTTGAGAAAGCACGACATAATTTTTAGAAATAAAAATTATAATAACAAATATTGAAAACTCAATGGATGGGTTAAACAACTGATTACATACAGCTGAAAGAAAATTAGATAGAAAGATGAGAAGAAATTACCCAGGTCACACTTGTAGAGAGACAAGTTAAGTGGTATAGGAGGTTGCAAAGAATCATGGAAGTACAAGTTCCAGGAAGACATGAGGAACCATAAAGTAGACAGATGGACATTTTTCATCGTTCCATGTTTTCTCTCCAATAGTTTGGAAGTTACATACTTTATTCCTTTTACCAGTTCACTAACAAATTAGCACATATACCTTTAATTTTTCTAATATTAATCAACAAAACTTGCCCCTTTCTGAACAATACAAAGACTTTATACTTATTCTCATCCAAACCATGCATTATTGTTGTCACATGTTTTAATTCTCTTAAGCCACTATGAGATTACTATTACTGATCATCCAAAAGAAGAAAAGAAAGGATTGAAAAAGAAACATTTAAGAAGCAGGGCAATTAGCTCAAAATAAGATGGTAAACAAATACAAATAGATCAGTCTTTAAATTAAATGTAAATTTTCTGATAGTCCCAATTTAGACAAAGAGATTGTTAAGTAAAATCATCTGAATGGAAAACAATGTGAAAGACACATCTAAACTCTAAGATTATATAAAAAGTTAAAAGCAAAAGGGTGAAAAAGGCAACCATGCAAATAAAATCTGAAACAAAGCTGGTATATCGATTTGAATGTCAGACAAAATAGAATTTATGTTCCATAACGTTACTAGACATAAAAGTGGTCATTTTAGAGTACTAACAGTTTCAATTTCTAGGAACATAAAATGATTTTAAATTTGTATGTATCTAAAAACATAGGCCCGGGGGGCTTGCCGAGTGGCTCAGTTGGTTAAGAGCATGAGTTCGGGCAACAGAGCTGCCGCTGAGCTGCCAACAGGTGGCAGGATGGCTCAGCTGGTGAGAGCACGTGCTCCTAACAACAAGATTGCTGGTTTGACTCCCACATGGGATGGTGAGCTATGCTTACCCACTACTGTGACTTAACACGGCACCTTGAGTTGAGCTGCCAACGGGCGGCCAGATGGCGACTGGACTTGGAGCTAGCTGCACCCTCCACAACTAAGAATGAAGGACAACAACTTGATTTTTCCCCTTCTCCAATTCCCCAACACTGTTCCCCTTCCCCTATTCCCGAATAAAATCTTTAAAAAAGCAAAAAAAACCCCCAAAAACATAGTCCCAAAATACACACACAAAAATACAGAAATGAAAAGGACACTGACAAATCCACAATCATCATAGTGGAATTTAACAAGTATCTCTCAGTAATTGATAAAAAGCAAACAAAATGAGTAAAGAACATAGAAGATGTATAGGATGTGATTAACAAATATGACCTAGTTGGTACAAATAAACACCACATCACATAACCAGAGAATACACCTTCTTTTCAAACACGCATAGAACATTTATAAAACTTGACCATAATGTAAGTTTCCACACATTTCAAGGATTGTCATCATGATGAATATATGATTACTCTAGAATTCAATTATCAATCAATAATAAAATTAAGTACAATATTTTCATATATTTGGAAATTAGGAAATTGACTAAAAGAATCCATGTGTTAAGGAATAAATCATCACAGGCACAGAAAATAATAAAAAGTGAAGAAAATTATAAGGAAAATATTACTATATCTTAAACTATTAAAAAACAGCTAAAACATTACTTATGTAGAAAAAAAGTTGAAAATTAATGAGCCAAATATCAATCTCAGAAGGAGAAATCTTAAACAAATATAAATGGAAGAGCAACATCACAATAATGTAGATAAAAGCAGAAATTAATGTTAAAGAAATAAAAATTAAGAAGTTAGAAGAGAGCCACAAGGTTGTTCTTTGAAAAGGTAATAAAACAGACAAAATTTGATCAATGGTACTGATCAGTAAAGTATAAGGCACAAATCACTAATATCAGAATAGAAAAAAAAATGCCTAATTCCAAATGTTACAGAAACTTTAAAAAGATAATGTGAAGAATTTATGAACAACCTTTAGGCCAACACATTTGAAAATTTAGATAAAATGAGCAGAGTCTTAGGAAAGGTACAGCTTACCAAACCAAAGAGAGAGCCAGAATTAATAGTCAGAAATCTTCCCACACAGAAAATTCCAGGCTCTATGGACTTTAACTTGCTATTATTAATGAAAAAGATAATAATGGCAACACATAATAAATATGATAAACTGCAAATTAAGACACTTACAAAGCACTTTCCATGCGTACAGATAGTATGATCAGGTTGCTGAGAAGTTCCAGGGCCTCGGGCTGTAAGGTAGCAGGTGCTTGCTGTCATATGCAGGACCATCTCACCAAAGCTTGAGCATCTCCATTCTCTTCATCTTAATCCTCAGTCATTCTCCTTTGTCACAGCAACGAAGAACTAAATGTCAGGCCATATGCATATTGTCACGTTTGACATTCTTTGAACCTTTATAAGATACAAAGGATAAAAAAAATACTGATGTGTCATACTTAGCATTCAAGTCTGGCACCATGTGGACATTTGGACTGCAAAAAGAATAAATTCAGCAGATTAGAAGGAATATTGGGTCTTTCTAATCTTTGAATTTTAAAACCACACGAATGATTATGGTCAATCAATTTTATTTTTAGTGTGTCTGCCTCCACCAAGTGTGATCATATAAAAAAAGTCAATAGAAACTTAAAAAAAAAGGATATTGAATACCTTTCCATGGGTCTTACTTTTTTTTTTTTTAAGATTTTTATTGGGGAATTGGGGGAAGGGGAACAGACAAGATGCTGTCCTTTTTTGCTCTTCAGTCTAGTTGTGGAGGAAGTTACTTCACTGGCCCAAGTTGGCACCATCATTGTGCTCTTCCCGGGCGAGGCAGATCAGTCGCCAGCTTCTGGAAGGCCACTCACTGCGGCTGCTAGCCGCTCACGCTGGCTGCTGGCTACACACGGTAGCCCATGGCAACCCACTGCAGTCGGGGCTGCAGCCTATGCTGTCGCTGGCAACTCACGGCAGCCCAGCTCCAGGTTGAGCTGTTGTTCAGCATCTTAGCTGTAGAGGGCAGTGTCACTGGCCCCCATGTGGGATCCGAACTGGGGCCCTCTGGCGTCCCAGGCCAGTTCTTAACCATCGCGCCACTCGGCTGGCTCACCATGGGTCTTACTTTTAAGAATTCACAGAAATTCTCATATATAGCCATAAGCGCTCAATTTCTTTTTTTTCTTACCTTGAACTTCAGTGGACTTTAAGCATTTTATTGAACTTGTATGTATAATATTTAAGCATATTATTACTTGATCCTGTTTCACAATGACATGTAAGAAGAAGAAGAAATAATTATGGGGCCGGCAGAGTGGCTCAGTTGGTTAAAAGCTCACTCAAGAGTGTGAGCTCTGAGCAACAGCAGTTCGATGCCCAGCCTGAGCTAAGCTGCTGCTGAGCTGCTAATAGATGGCAGGATGGCTCAACTGAAAAAAAAAAAAAGAAAGAATTATGATTAAAATAATTATCATACCAGTGGCTACTGTTTACTGATGTTAATATAGTCCAACACTGTCTTAAGCACTTTAATAATAGCTAACATTTATTACTACGTTTCAAGCAGTTTATGTGGATTATATAATAGAAGCTTAGTAACTTGCCCATGGTTGTCCATCTATTAAATGACCAAGCTGGGATTCAAATCCAAGGAGACTGAGTGTAGGGTGGTAGTTCTCAACTCTAATGCACATCAGAATAATCTGTAGGACTTGTTAAAATACAAATTGATGGCCCTGCCCTTAGTAGATCTGGAGGAGGGCTTAAGAATTTGCATTTCTTACAGGTTCTCTGTGAAGCTGATATTGCTGGTCCAGGGACCACACTTAGAGAACCTTCCGTTATAGGACCTGTGCTCTGAGGCACTATGCTGTATTGCCTCTCTGCAGCATCTCGTTTAATCTGTCAATGACTCTTAGCTACATACTACCATTGTCTATTTCTAGATAGGAACATTGAGAATGTGAAAGCTTAAGTACATTACTCAACTTCAAACAGCTGGTATTACATAGTAGAGTAAGATTTCGAACCCATGTGTATCTGCCTCTATCCAGTTTCTTTTGGAGTGTGTGTGTGTGTGTGTGTGTGTGTGTGTGTGTGTGTGTGTGTGTGTGGTTTGAAAATTGTTTAATATAGAGTTTAAATTCTAATTAATATCCAACATTCCAACATTTTGAGACCCATGATTCTCTGTGGAACTCTACCCAATGGTTTCTTGAAACATGGTTTAAAATCCACTGCAGAGCCCAAAATTTTAACCACCATAAGCACTAACATAAGTTAAAAATAACCAAGACTAATCTATGTATGAATCACAGGAATCACTTAAGGAAAAATCAACTAACGGGCTGGCCAAGTGGTGCATTGGTTAAGAACTGGCTTGGGACGCCAGCTCTGAGAAGCAGGGCCCTGGTTCGGATCCCACATGGGGGCCAGTGACACTGCCCTCTACAGCTAAGATGGTGAACAACAGCTCAACCTGGAGCTGGGCTGCTGTGAGCTGCTGGCGATGGCGTAGACTGCAGCCCCTGCTGCAGTGGGCTGCCATAAGCTACCATATGAGGCCGGCAGCCAGCGTGAGTAGCCGGCAGCTGGTGTGGGCTGCCAAGAGCCACCGTGAGTGGCGGTCCAGAGGCCAGTGACCCATCTGCCTCACCTGGGAAGAGCACAATGATAATACCAACATAGGCCAGTAAAGCAATGTCCTCCACAACTAAACTGAAGAACAAAATGACAGAAACTTGTCTATTCCCCTTCCCCTGATTCCCCAGTGCTGTTCCCCTCCCCCAAGTCCCCAATAAAAAATCTTAAAAAAAAAAATCAACTAACAACTTTTATCTTCATTTCTATTAATTCTGGTTATCTATTTCTAATTATAATGCATAGCATTTTCTGGTGTACTGTTTATTTGGAAAAGTTCCTTATTAAAATAAATGTTTTCTTTTTTATTCAAAATTAATAAATTAACAATGCTGGATCAAATTATAATATATACTCTCTAGTTTAGTGACAATTCAGAATATTTGGCTAAACTAGAAGAATTTTATCTAATTCCCACACTAGCTTAGAAATTCACAGTGGGGAAAAGGAATCATGAAATTGCAGAATTTGAAGAGCCTCTGAATCTAAATTCTTGCATGTGTCTTTCTCATGGAATACTCGGACCCTGTTTCCTATTTTTTGGGTATCCCAAAGGGACTAATTCACAAGGATCAAAAGCTTCCACATTGACCATTGCTGTTGTCTATTCAATTTTTTAAAGTACAGCATTACTTTTAGATCAAAGCTTTCTTTTGGGTGGTCTTTCTGCTTAAGAGGCAGAGACAGAGAAATGAGAGAATTTTAAAATCCATGAGATGCCCCATTTGGACAAATGTGGCTATAGTAGAGACCTTAAGAGACTATGGAAAACCTTTATGTTAAGAGTTCACAGCTACAGTTTATCTTAGTATTTGAAGATGTCAGGCAATAACTTTGGCATTAATAGTAGATAGTTTGCTTAAATATATTAATTCATATTCTCAGGAACTTTCTTTGTAAGTCAGCCGAAAGGTCAGCTATCTTACCTTTGCTGTTTAGGCATAGAATCCTTTAGGTGTTAAGCCCTGGGTTAGCTTTGGGCTAGAGCATTGTGCATGCCTGACTTCCTCCATTTTCATTTCTCTTTGAAGCCTCTTTAAAAATGAGCTTATATCAGTGAGAAGCAAACGTTACACTGTACTATTAATATTTGAGTGTTATTTAAAATATTTATTGGAATATATTTCTTTTTCATGTGTAATTTTAAAGGGATTTTGGTTTTCATAACTGATCCACTAGGCCTACAGGCTTAATTTAAAATCATATAATTTTAAAAAAAAGAATATTGTAATTCACCTCAACAGTTCTAAATTCTAGGTAAATTAATTTTATTTATTGAGGATAGTAAGTGGACTTCCTGATGAAGTATTTCTTAGAGCTTCCTGGGAAAAAATAGCTCTTTCCCTTTCCTTGTATCAATTAGCCAGAAGACTATTTTACATGCGACAGGAAGGTGTCCTGTGCCATTACTGACACCATCATTAGTAGGTTCCTGGGGCTTATTCTCACAGCTGAAAGAAAATACTTGATTCTCCCCTGAAATTTCTTTAAAAAAAGACAAGTTAGAGTAGGTATATATACTCCTTGACTTTGAGAATTCTAACTTTCCTTGATTTTTTCCCCCCAGTAAATTCTTTCCTGAACTGCACAAGAAGCCTCCCAAAGTCCTGTAAATGTTTTGAGTGTGATAATCATGAATGAATGAAATGTCCCATGGCTACCTTTCTTTTAATGACCTAATAAACTATCCTAGGGTTTTTCTTCAATTTTGAGCACATGCATCTTTTAAAAAACATTTTAACTGCATCTCTAGTTTAATAATAAAGCTGGTGCTGATTTTCTATGATGGAAAAATTATTATCTTACTTTTAACTTAATACTGAACTTTTTTTTTTCTAAACACTTTGCATTTATTTCTATTGCCATATTCCCTTTCAGTCTTTATTTGGTCGAGCTATAGGCATTAACTTGTTTCAATCTTTCTTCATAAATCAATTCTTTTAGTTCTATTGGCCTTCTCATTAGCCATTCTTAAATTCTCATGTAAAATGCTAATTACATAATTATATAACCTCAATGCATTTCTGAAGCATAACATGTCTGACAAGATAAGTATATTTCAGTGTATTTTAGGAAAAAAAGAACTCTCACAGGACTCTTCTACTTGTCTCCATGCGTAAACCTAGTACCAGTAAATGTGGAATAATGTGCTTGAATTACCAAACTCACTTGAACCTCTGGGAATAATGTGGTTATTTGGCTAATGTCTGTCCTTTCACAAAACTTTAAAAAACAAAACAAAACAAAACAAAAAACCTCGAAGGCTATGTCTATTTTCCTGTTTACACAATAATACATATATTGAAATGGGGTTGAATGATTGAATTTTGAGTTGAAAATTCTAGCTGATCGTGTTATGACTTGCAGTAAAAAAAAATCAATGTTTCTAAAATTGAGATTTTAAAATTACTTTAGCAGCGAGCTAACAGAAGTGTTTGAGTCAAAATAATTGAATTACCTGCCCCATTCCGATATTACAATATTGTTTTATCTGTAGGAAAAAATGTCAGTCTTTCAACTAAAAAAAGATTTAGGTGCTGACTAGAATGTGTTAATATTTTTGAAGTTTTATCAGGTTGTATTAGTGAGCTCAGGCAGCCATTATAGAATACCACAGACCGAGAAGCTTAAACAACAGAAATTTATATTCTTACTGTTCTGGAGGCTACAAGTCCAAAGTCAAGTTGGTGACAAATTTGGTTTCTGGCCAGAACTCCCTGCCTTGCAGATAGTAGCCTTCTGTCTGTGTTCTCACATGGCCTTTCTTCTGTGTGTGTGTGTAAAGAAGCAGAGAGTTCTTTCATGAGTCTTCCTCTGCTTATACAGACATCAGCCCTATTGGCTGATGACCTCATTTAACCTTAATTAACACCTGATAGCCTTTATCCCCAAATACAGTGGCATTGGAGGTTAGGGTTTCAGCATACACATTTTAGAGGAATACAATTAAGTTTATGTCAGATTTAATTTCCACCTCAAGTAATACTCATTGTTTTATAAATCTCCATTCATTGATACTGAAACATGCATGCTTGGGATAGGGATGGGAGAAGGATGCAATGGTAATACAGCAAAGGAGTATGTAGTTAATACTTAGTTTTGCTTAGTTTTGACTTTCAAAATCACCATGTTCTGAGGTGTTTTCTGACATCAACAACCAGTTCTCTGATTCTCCAGATACCAACTGATGTCCAACAATTCAATTCAATTCTGACACTAACTGCTCTATAAAGAAGAAAATTCAACCAAGTAAATGTGAAGATCTGATTGGCTTTATTAAGTGATTTATGAATCTAGCAGCATCCCATTTAGCAAATAGAAGGGTGTTCCAAACAGTTGTACCAATGAAAGGTTTTTATGGGTAGAAAGAGGGTGGGACTAAGAAGTTAAAAGAATGGATTATGTCAGGTAAAACACCTTCCCTTTGGGGAAAGCAGGGGGTCTTATTAGGCAGATTACCAGACTAGTGTTGATGATGAAATTCCTGACCGATTAGCTTAAAATTACACTCCTGGGAAAGGCTGAAACTGCAATTAGGTTAGTTAATAAATTTACCTTATTTTGCCATGTATAATGTGCTCCCGTGTATACTGTGTAGCCATGTATTTGGCCCAAACTTTCAGGGGAAAAAACTTCTGGTTTAATTTTTTTTAATTCAGATTTCTATTTGTTTACATTTAGGTTTTTTGTATTATGAAGAAATTTTAGCATTTATTTTTTTTAATATTTTTATTTAGCATTTATTTTTAAAAATATTATGGTACAAGAAATTTAATGTAACAAATAATTACAAAACACAAGAACAGACACAAGGTATAAGAAATTTTATGTACCAGTAACAAATTTACAATATTTACGCATCATAGTAGCCCAAGAACCCTTTGTTGTTGCAAGTTCATCATAAGTTCAACAAAATCAATTATTATATTTGTTGGTGAAAAAAACATCCAACCTAAGAGAAAGCTTATAAGAGTTTATTTGAGCCAAACTGACTGATGAGAATTGCCGGGAAGCAAAATCTCAATGGATTGAGAAAATGCTCCTCAAAATGGCGATTTGCAGCATATTTTATACATCGAATCAAAGGAGGAGGGTTACATGAAATCTATTGGTGGTAGATAAAGGGAGTAGGAGAAAGCAAAGAGGGGAAATCAGGTACTTCTTTCACATAGGTGGGTACAGGGTAGTTAATAGTTCACATACAGATGTTAATCAAGGGACAAAAATAACCATGAGGAATTCCTGTACTTTCCTGGTCTGGTCCAGAAAAGGGGATTACTGACATTCCAAGGATGTCATCTTAGGTGCAAAAAGACAAGAGACAGCTCACTTCAGGTAAAAATTGACTCTATGAAGGAAGCTTCAGGCTAAGATGTGACTTCCCGCCATGGCCCACCTTAGTTATGAATTTTTTTTATGTCTATGCCATCCTGTGTGGTTATTTTTAGTCTCCTGATCTTGTCAGGTTTAACCTGTGGCTCCTTTTCTGTCCTCATAGTCCAGGGTATTATTTTGCAAATGGATATCATTATTAATTTCTAGAGTTACACTTTTAAATTATAAAAATATTTATATAGATATGGAATTAGTACTACCCATGTAAAATGTGCATCCTTATTTTTCCCTCACAAATTTGGGTAAAAAGTGCGCATTATACATGGCAAAATATGGTGGTTTTTGTGATGTGGCTTAGCAAAAGTGACTCCGTCTTAACCTGTTGATTTTTTAACACAACATAGAGAGAGCACAGACCCCACAGTTTAAGGGTGTCAATGTAAGAACATCCAAACCTGGAGAGTGTTTTTATATGTTTATTAGAGTCCAAACTGATGACAATTGCAGGGAAGCAAGATCTCAAAATGATCTGGAGAATGAGTTTCAGTTTTCCAGTTTCTTTTATGCATTTGAAATTGAGGGAACTTGAAGAAGGGATAATAAGGGAGAAAGCAAGGCAGTGATGGGATTACAATAGTTAACAAGATTATATGCTTTCTTGAAGATGGTTACACTTATTTAAAAGATGTGTTAACCTAGACGCAGAAGAAAAATGGACAGGTTTGCTTAAGGCACAGATAAACCTTTTCCTAAAAATGTTGTATGTCTGGGGCATGACTACTCACCATGACCTGTCCACCTAGGAGTTTATGATCAGATCACCCTGTGAGGTTACTTTCCCAAATCCTATTTTCATCCACACGGGCTTTGTCCCACAAGACTTCCCCAAGTTCCTGGATCACCTTCTGACAACTGGCTATAAATTGGGGGTTCCTAAATCTATCTCTTTAGGTTCAACAATTTGATAGAATGGCTCACAGAACTCAGAAACACACTTTTCTTACATTTACTCGCTTATTATAAAGGTAACATGCAGGAACAACCAAATTGAAGAGATGCATAGTTCAAGGCATGGGGGAAGAGGTGTGTGGAGCTTCTATACTGTCCTTTCTCTGGGGAACCATCTTCCCTCTTGGTGCCTTGATGTGTGTACCAACCTGGAAGCTCTATGAAGAATCTCATTGTTCAGGAATTTTTATGTAGAGCTCAATATCTGGCCTTTAGTCACTCCACAGAAGTCAGGAGTGAAAGTTTCAATTTGCTAATCTCTTGGTCTTTCTTGTGATGGGTCCCCACCCTGAGACTAAATAGGTACCCCATTCTAAGTCACCTGATAAACTCAGATGTGATCCAAAGGGGCTAGTTATGAATAACAAAAGATACTAATTTTGCTCAGGAAATTTCAAGGGTTTTAGGAGCTCTGTACCAGAAACTGGGGAAAAAGACCAAATATATTTTTGTATTATACCACATCATATTTAAAGGGTACAACAGAAAGAATTAGTCTTGAAAGTCAGACTTTCATTGATAAGGATAGGACTCAAGAAAAAAGTTCTCTGAATTCCAAAGTCTATTCGATTAATATCAAGATCCAAAATCTAGAGGACTCAAGAGTTTTAGCATGAATGCTGAAATAGATGTGAAAGCAGTTTTTCAGACTGAAATGAGGTAATGATTAAACAATTTGGCTCAAAGGGGAAGAAATAAAGAAGAAAAAATAAGAATTAAGAATATGGATGGACTTAGAGACTATTATGTTAAGTGAAATAAGTCAGTCGGAGAAAGACAAATACCATATGATTTCACTTATATGTGGACTCTAAAAAACTGAATGGGCGAGGAAAGTGAACAGAGGTGATCTCAGAGATGTGGGGGTGCACTTGAGGGCTGTTGGTTGGGGGGGTGGGGATGAGGGAGAGAGGCAGGGGGCTGGATAGCATAAATATGCAGCTGCAGTGTTGCCATGGGG